>NW_028121302.1:10000-108855 GCF_965183815.1 Platalea leucorodia
ACCCTTGAAGTAATTTTTTTATACTTTCTTTTTTTTTTTAACTCCCACAGAGTATACCATTTTCTAGTGCTGCTCTTTAGTAAAAATGAATGGAAAGTAAATAAATGTTTAATTCAAAAAAAGTTGCTATGCTAAGAAAAGGACAACAACACACACCCTCCACCCGAAAATGAAACTTAAAGGGAGACATAAAGAAAAGACAGTCCTACACCCAAAACAGAGACCAGCACCAGAGCAGAAAAACACACAAACACACACACACCCCACCTCCCCCAAACCCAAACCCAAACCCAACACCAACAACAACCTCTTGCCTTCATTACAACCATTTTTACAATTTCAATTCAATTTCTCTCTCTTGCGACAGCCTCCCAAAGTCCAATACTAGCTGCCTGTGCCGCTCGGTACAGCCGGAGCCCGGCTCAGCAATTGCGAACGTCCAGGGATTCCTCCCACACCAAAGGGGCCAGGACCAAAAGCTCTTGCTGCTCTTCAAGGAGCCACGCAACCCCATTCACAGCCCCACAAACGATGGCGCTCTCTCTTTCAAGAGCCTCCCAAAGTCCAATACTAGCTGCCTGCGCCGCTCGGTACAGCCGGAGCCCGGCTCAGCAATTGCGAACGTCCAGGGATTCCTCCCACACCAAAGGGGCCAGGACCAAAAGCTCTTGCTGCTCTTCAAGGAGCCAGGCAACCCCATTCACAGCCCCACAAACGATGGCGCTCTCTCTTGCGACAGCCTCCCAAAGTCCAACACTAGCTGCCTGCGCTGCTGATTACAGCCGGAGCCCGGCTCAGCAATTGCGAACGTCCAGGGATTCCTCCCACACCAAAGGGGCCAGGACCAAAAGCTCTTGCTGCTCCTCAAGGAGCCAGGCAACCCCATTCACAGACCCACAAACGATGGCGCTCTCTCTTGCGACAGCCTCCCAAAGTCCAATACGAGCTGCCTGCGCCGCTCGGTACGGCCGGAGCCCGGCTCAGCAACTGCGAACATCCAGGGATTCCTCCCACACCAAAGGGGCCAGGACCAAAAGCTCTTGCTGCTCTTCAAGGAGCCAGGGAACCCCATTCACAGCCCCACAAATGCTGGCGCTCTCTCTTGCGACAGCCTCCCAAAGTCCAATACTACCTGCCTGCGCTGCTAAGTAAAGCCGGAGCCCGGCTCAGCAATTGCGAACGTCCAGGGATTCCTCCCACACCAAAGGGGCCAGGACCAAAAGCTCTTGCTGCTCTTCAAGGAGCCAGGCAACCCCATTCACAGCCCCACAAACGATGGCGCTCTCTCTTGAGACAGCCTCCCAAAGTCCAACACTAGCTGCCTGCACCCCTCGGTACAGCCGGAGCCCGGCTCAGCAATTGCGAACGTCCAGGGATTCCTCCCACACCAAAGGGGCCAGGACCAAAAGCTCTTGCTGCTCTTCAAGGAGCCAGGCAACCCCATTCACAGCCCCACAAACGCTGGAGCTCTCTCTTTCGACAGCCTCCCAAAGTCCAATACTAGCTGCCTGCGCCACTCGGTACAGCCGGAGCCCGGCTCAGCAATTGCGAACGTCCAGGGATTCCTCCCACACCAAAGGGGCCAGGACCAAAAGCTCTTGCTGCTCTTCAAGGAGCCAGGCAACCCCATTCACAGCCCCACAAACGCTGGCACTCCCTCTTGCGACAGCCTCCCAAACTCCAATACTAGCTGCCTGCGCCCTTCGGTACGGCCGGAGCCTGGCTCAGCAATTGCGAACGTCCAGGGATTCCTCCCACACCAAAGGGGCCAGGACCAAAAGCTCTTGCTGCTCTTCAAGGAGCAACGCAACCCCATTCACAGCCCCACAAACGCTGGTGCTCTCTCTTTCAAGAGCCTCCCAAAGTCCAATACTAGCTGCCTGCACCAGTGAGTACAGCCAGACCCCGGCTCAGCAACTGCGAATGTCCAGGGATTCCTCCCACACCAAAGGGGCCAGGACCAAAAGCTCTTGCTGCTCTTCAAGGAGTCAGGCAACCCCATTCACAGCCCCACAAACGCTGGCGCTCTCTCTTGCGACAGCCTCCCAAAGTCCAATACTAGCTGCCTGCACCCCTCGGTACAGCCGGAGCCCGGCTCAGGAACTGCGAACGTCCAGGGATTCCGCCCACCCCAAAGTTGCCAGGACCAAAAGCTCTTGCTGCTCTTCAAGGAGCCAGGCAACCCCATTCACAGCCCCACAAACGATGGCGCTCTCTCTTGAGACAGCCTCCCAAAGTCCAATACTAGCTGCCTGCGCTGCTGAGTACAGCCGGAGCCCGGCTCAGCAATTGCGAACGTCCAGGGATTCCTCCCACACCAAAGGGGCCAGGACCAAAAGCTCTTGCTGCTCTTCAAGGAGCCAGGCAACCCCATTCACAGCCCCACAAACGATGGCGCTCTCTCTTTCAAGAGCCTCCCAAAGTCCAACACTAGCTGCCTGCACCAATGAGTACAGCCGGAGCCCGGCTCAGCAATTGCGAACGTCCAGGGATTCCTCCCACACCAAAGGGGCCAGGACCAAAAGCTCTTGCTGCTCTTCAAGGAGCCAGGCAACCCCATTCACAGCCCCACAAACGATGGCGCGCTCTCTTTCGACAGCCTCCCAAAGTCCAATACTAGCTGCCTGCGCTGCTGAGTACAGCCGGAGCCCGGCTCAGCAATTGCAAACGTCCAGGGATTCCTCCCACACCAAAGGTGCCAGGACCAAAAGCTCTTGCTGCTCTTCAAGGAGCCAGGCAACCCCATTCACAGCCCCACAAACGCTGGCGCTCTCTCTTTCGACAGCCTCCCAAAGTCCAACACTAGCTGCCTGCACTGCTGAGTACAGCCGGAGCCCGGCTCAGCAATTGCGAACGTCCAGGGATTCCTCCCACACCAAAGGGGCCAGGACCAAAAGCTCTTGCTGCTCTTCAAGGAGCCAGGCAACCCCATTCACAGCCCCACAAACGCTGGCGCTCTCTCTTTCGACAGCCTCCCAAAGTCCAATACTAGCTGCCTGCACCCCTCGGTACAGCCGGAGCCCGGCTCAGCAATTGCGAACGTCCAGGGATTCCTCCCACACCAAAGGGGCCAGGACCAAAAGCTCTTGTTGCTCTTCAAGGAGCCAGGCAACCCCATTCACAGCCCCACAAACGATGGCGCTCTCTCTTGCGACAGCCTGCCAAACTCCAATACTAGCTGCCTGCACCAGTGAGTACAGCCAGACCCCAGCTCAGGAATTGCTAATGTCCAGGGATTCCTCCCACACCAAAGGGGCCAGGACCAAAAGCTCTTGCTGCTCTTCAAGGAGCCACGCAACCCCATTCACAGCCCCACAAACGCTGGCGCTCTCTCTTGCGACAGCCTCCCAAAGTCCAACACTAGCTGCCTGCACCCCTCGGTACAGCCGGAGCCCGGCTCAGCAATTGCGAACGTCCAGGGATTCCTCCCACACCAAAGGGGCCAGGACCAAAAGCTCTTGCTGCTCTTCAAGGAGCCACGCAACCCCATTCACAGCCCCACAAACGCTGGCGCTCTCTCTTGCGACAGCCTCCCAAAGTCCAATACTAGCTGCCTGCGCCGCTCGGTACAGCCGGAGCCCGGCTCAGCAATTGCGAACGTCCAGGGATTCCTCCCACACCAAAGGGGCCAGGACCAACAGCTCTTGCTGCTCCTCAAGGAGCCAGGCAACCCCATTCACAGCCCCACAAACGCTGGCGCTCTCTCTTTCAAGAGCCTCCCAAAGTCCAATACTAGCTGCCTGCACCCCTCGGTACAGCCGGAGCCCGGCTCAGCAATTGCGAACGTCCAGGGATTCCTCCCACACCAAAGGGGCCAGGACCAAAAGCTCTTGCTGCTCTTCAAGGAGCCACGCAACCCCATTCACAGCCCCACAAACGCTGGCGCTCTCTCTTTTGACAGCCTCCCGAAGTCCAACACTAGCTGCCTGCGCTGCTAAATACAGCCGGAGCCCGGCTCAGCAATTGCGAACGTCCAGGGATTCCTCCCACACCAAAGGGGCCAGGACCAACAGCTCTTGCTGCTCTTCAAGGAGCCAGGCAACCCCATTCACAGCCCCACAAACGCTG
This sequence comes from Platalea leucorodia, assembly GCF_965183815.1. Classification (NCBI taxonomy): domain Eukaryota; kingdom Metazoa; phylum Chordata; class Aves; order Pelecaniformes; family Threskiornithidae; genus Platalea; species Platalea leucorodia. Next base: position 14,069 of record NW_028121302.1, read on the forward strand.
GCGCTCTCTCTTGCGACAGCCTCCCAAAGTCCAATACTAGCTGCCTGCACCAGTGAGTACAGCCAGACCCCGGCTCAGCAATTGCGAACGTCCAGGGATTCCTCCCACACCAAAGGGGCCAGGACCAAAAGCTCTTGCTGCTCTTCAAGGAGCCAGGCAACCCCATTCACAGCCCCACAAACGATGGCGCTCTCTCTTGCGACAGCCTCCCAAAGTCCAATACGAGCTGCCTGCGCCGCTCGGTACGGCCGGAGCCCGGCTCAGCAACTGCGAACATCCAGGGATTCCTCCCACACCAAAGGGGCCAGGACCAAAAGCTCTTGCTGCTCTTCAAGGAGCCACGCAACCCCATTCACAGCCCCACAAACGATGGCGCTCTCTCTTGCAATAGCCTCCCAAAGTCCAATACTAGCTGCCTGCACCACCGAGTACAGCCGGAGCCCGGCTCAGCAATTGCGAACGTCCAGGGATTCCTCCCACACCAAAGGGGCCAGGACCAAAAGCTCTTGCTGCTCTTCAAGGAGTCAGGCAACCCCATTCACAGCCCCACAAATGCTGGCGCTCTCTCTTGCGACAGCCTCCCGAAGTCCAATACTAGCTGCCTGCGCTGCTAAGTAAAGCCGGAGCCCGGCTCAGCAATTGCGAACGTCCAGGGATTCCTCCCACACCAAAGGGGCCAGGACCAAAAGCTCTTGCTGCTCTTCAAGGAGCCAGGCAACCCCATTCACAGCCCCACAAACGCTGGCGCTCTCTCTTGCGACAGCCTCCCAAAGTCCAACACTATCTGCCTGCGCTGCTGATTACAGCCGGAGCCCGGCTCAGCAATTGCGAACGTCCAGGGATTCCTCCCACACCAAAGGGGCCAGGACCAAAAGCTCTTGCTGCTCTTCAAGGAGCCAGGCAACCCCATTCACAGCCCCACAAACGCTGGAGCTCTCTCTTTCGACAGCCTCCCAAAGTCCAATACTAGCTGCCTGCGCCCTTCGGTACGGCCGGAGCCTGGCTCAGCAATTGCGAACGTCCAGGGATTCCTCCCACACCAAAGGTGCCAGGACCAAAAGCTCTTGCTGCTCTTCAAGGAGCAACGCAACCCCATTCACAGCCCCACAAACGATGGCGCTCTCTCTTGCGACAGCCTCCCAAAGTCCAATACTAGCTGCCTGCACCAGTGAGTACAGCCAGACCCCGGCTCAGCAACTGCGAATGTCCAGGGATTCCTCCCACACCAAAGGGGCCAGGACCAAAAGCTCTTGCTGCTCTTCAAGGAGTCAGGCAACCCCATTCACAGCCCCACAAACGCTGGCGCTCTCTCTTGCGACAGCCTCCCAAAGTCCAATACTAGCTGCCTGCACCCCTCGGTACAGCCGGAGCCCGGCTCAGGAACTGCGAACGTCCAGGGATTCCGCCCACCCCAAAGTTGCCAGGACCAAAAGCTCTTGCTGCTCTTCAAGGAGCCAGGCAACCCCATTCACAGCCCCACAAACGATGGCGCGCTCTCTTTCAAGAGCCTCCCAAAGTCCAATACTAGCTGCCTGCGCTGCTGAGTACAGCCGGAGCCCGGCTCAGCAATTGCGAACGTCCAGGGATTCCTCCCACACCAAAGGGGCCAGGACCAAAAGCTCTTGCTGCTCTTCAAGGAGCCAGGCAACCCCATTCACAGCCCCACAAACGATGGCGCTCTCTCTTTCAAGAGCCTCCCAAAGTCCAATACTAACTGCCTGCACCAATGAGTACAGCCGGAGCCCGGCTCAGCAATTGCGAACGTCCAGGGATTCCTCCCACACCAAAGGGGCCAGGACCAAAAGCTCTTGCTGCTCTTCAAGGAGCCAGGCAACCCCATTCACAGCCCCACAAACGATGGTGCTCTCTCTTGCGACAGCCTCCCAAAGTCCAACACTAGCTGCCTGCGCTGCTGAGTACAGCCGGAGCCCGGCTCAGCAATTGCGAACGTCCAGGGATTCCTCCCACACCAAAGGGGCCAGGACCAAAAGCTCTTGCTGCTCTTCAAGGAGCCAGGCAACCCCATTCACAGCCCCACAAACGCTGGCGCTCTCTCTTTCGACAGCCTCCCAAAGTCCAATACTAGCTGCCTGCACCCCTCGGTACAGCCGGAGCCCGGCTCAGCAATTGCGAACGTCCAGGGATTCCTCCCACACCAAAGGGGCCAGGACCAACAGCTCTTGCTGCTCTTCAAGGAGCCAGGCAACCCCATTCACAGCCCCACAAACGCTGGCGCTCTCTCTTGCGACAGCCTCCCAAAGTCCAATACTAGCTGCCTGCACCCCTCGGTACAGCCGGAGCCCAGCTCAGCAATTGCGAACGTCCAGGGATTCCTCCCACACCAAAGGGGCCAGGACCAAAAGTTCTTGCTGCTCTTCAAGGAGCCAGGCAACCCCATTCACAGCCCCACAAACGATGGCGCGCTCTCTTTCGACAGCCTCCCAAAGTCCAATACTAGCTGCCTGCACCCCTCGGTACAGCCGGAGCCCGGCTCAGCAATTGCAAACGTCCAGGGATTCCTCCCACACCAAAGGGGCCAGGACCAAAAGCTCTTGCTGCTCTTCAAGGAGCCAGGCAACCCCATTCACAGCCCCACAAACGCTGGCGCTCTCTCTTTCGACAGCCTCCCAAAGTCCAACACTAGCTGCCTGCGCTGCTGAGTACAGCCGGAGCCCGGCTCAGCAATTGCGAACGTCCAGGGATTCCTCCCACACCAAAGGGGCCAGGACCAAAAGCTCTTGCTGCTCTTCAAGGAGCCAGGCAACCCCCTTCACAGCCCCACAAACGATGGCGCTCTCTCTTGCGACAGCCTCCCAAAGTCCAACACTAGCTGCCTGCACCACTCGGTACAGCCGGAGCCCGGCTCAGCAATTGCAAACGTCCAGGGATTCCTCCCACACCAAAGGGGCCAGGACCAAAAGCTCTTGCTGCTCTTCAAGGAGTCAGGCAACCCCATTCACAGCCCCACAAACGATGGCGCTCTCTCTTGTGACAGCCTCCCAAAGTCCAATACTAGCTGCCTGCACCCCTCGGTACAGCCGGAGCCCGGCTCAGCAATTGCGAACGTCCAGGGATTCCTCCCACACCAAAGGGGCCAGGACCAAAAGCTCTTGCTGCTCTTCAAGGAGCCACGCAACCCCATTCACAGCCCCACAAACGCTGGCGCTCTCTCTTGCGACAGCCTCCCAAAGTCCAATACTACCTGCGTACACCAGTAAATACAGCAGAGAGCCCGGCTCAGCAATTGCGAACGTCCAGGGATTCCTGCCACATCAAAGGGGCCAGGACCAAAAGCTCTTGCTGCTCTTCAAGGAGCCAGGCAACCCCATTCACAGCCCCACAAACGATGGCGCTCTCTCTTTCGACAGCCTCCCAAAGTCCAATACTAGCTGCCTGCACCCCTCGGTACAGCCGGAGCCCGGCTCAGCAATTGCAAACGTCCAGGGATTCCTCCCACACCAAAGGGGCCAGGACCAAAAGCTCTTGCTGCTCTTCAAGGAGCCAGGCAACCCCCTTCACAGCCCCACAAATGCTGGCGCTCTCTCTTGCGACAGCCTCCAAAGTCCAATACTAGCTGCCTGCGCCGCTCGGTACAGCCGGAGCCCGGCTCAGCAATTGCGAACGTCCAGGGATTCCTCCCACACCAAAGGGGCCAGGACCAACAGCTCTTGCTGCTCCTCAAGGAGCCAGGCAACCCCATTCACAGCCCCACAAACGCTGGCGCTCTCTCTTGCGACAGCCTCCCAAAGTCCAATACTAGCTGCCTGCACCAGTGAGTACAGCCAGACCCCAGCTCAGCAATTGCAAACGTCCAGGGATTCCTCCCACACCAAAGGGGCCAGGACCAAAAGCTCTTGCTGCTCTTCAAGGAGCCACGCAACCCCATTCACAGCCCCACAAACGATGGCGCTCTCTCTTGCAATAGCCTCCCAAAGTCCAATACTAGCTGCCTGCACCACTGAGTACAGCCGGAGCCCGGCTCAGCAATTGCGAACGTCCAGGGATTCCTCCCACACCAAAGGGGCCAGGACCAAAAGCTCTTGCTGCTCTTCAAGGAGCCAGGCAACCCCATTCACAGCCCCACAAATGCTGGCGCTCTCTCTTGCGACAGCCTCCCAAAGTCCAATACTAGCTGCCTGCGCTGCTAAGTAAAGCCGGAGCCCGGCTCAGCAATTGCGAACGTCCAGGGATTCCTCCCACACCAAAGGGGCCAGGACCAAAAGCTCTTGCTGCTCTTCAAGGAGCCAGGCAACCCCATTCACAGCCCCACAAACGATGGCGCTCTCTCTTGCGACAGCCTCCCAAAGTCCAACACTAGCTGCCTGCACCCCTCGGTACAGCCGGAGCCCGGCTCAGCAATTGCGAACGTCCAGGGATTCCTCCCACACCAAAGGGGCCAGGACCAAAAGCTCTTGCTGCTCTTCAAGGAGCCAGGCAACCCCATTCACAGCCCCACAAACGCTGGAGCTCTCTCTTTCGACAGCCTCCCAAAGTCCAATACTAGCTGCCTGCACCCCTCGGTACGGCCGGAGCCTGGCTCAGCAATTGCGAACGTCCAGGGATTCCTCCCACACCAAAGGGGCCAGGACCAAAAGCTCTTGCTGCTCTTCAAGGAGCAACGCAACCCCATTCACAGCCCCACAAACGCTGGTGCTCTCTCTTTCAAGAGCCTCCCAAAGTCCAATACTAGCTGCCTGCACCAGTGAGTACAGCCAGACCCCGGCTCAGCAACTGCGAATGTCCAGGGATTCCTCCCACACCAAAGGGGCCAGGACCAAAAGCTCTTGCTGCTCTTCAAGGAGTCAGGCAACCCCATTCACAGCCCCACAAACGATGGCGCTCTCTCTTGCGACAGCCTCCCAAAGTCCAATACTAGCTGCCTGCACCCCTCGGTACAGCCGGAGCCCGGCTCAGGAACTGCGAACGTCCAGGGATTCCGCCCACCCCAAAGTTGCCAGGACCAAAAGCTCTTGCTGCTCTTCAAGGAGCCAGGCAACCCCATTCACAGCCCCACAAACGATGGCGCTCTCTCTTTCAAGAGCCTCCCAAAGTCCAATACTAGCTGCCTGCACCAATGAGTACAGCCGGAGCCCGGCTCAGCAATTGCGAACGTCCAGGGATTCCTCCCACACCAAAGGGGCCAGGACCAAAAGCTCTTGCTGCTCTTCAAGGAGCCACGCAACCCCCTTCACAGCCCCACAAACGATGGCGCTCTCTCTTGCGACAGCCTCCCAAAGTCCAATACTAACTGCCTGCACCAATGAGTACAGCCAGACCCCGGCTCAGCAATTGCGAACGTCCAGGGATTCCTCCCACACCAAAGGGGCCAGGACCAAAAGCTCTTGCTGCTCTTCAAGGAGCCAGGCAACCCCATTCACAGCCCCACAAACGATGGCGCTCTCTCTTGCGACAGCCTCCCAAAGTCCAATACTAGCTGCCTGCACCAGTGAGTACAGCCAGACCCCAGCTCAGCAATTGCAAACGTCCAGGGATTCCTCCCACAGCAAAGGGGCCAGGACCAAAACCTCTTGCTGCTCTTCAAGGAGCCACGCAACCCCATTCACAGCCCCACAAACGATGGCGCTCTCTCTTGCGACAGCCTCCCAAAGTCCAATACTAGCTGCCTGCACCACCGAGTACAGCCGGAGCCCGGCTCAGGAACTGCGAACATCCAGGGATTCCTGCCACACCAAAGGGGCCAGGACCAAAAGCTCTTGCTGCTCTTCAAGGAGCCACGCAACCCCATTCACAGCCCCACAAACGCTGGCGCTCTCTCTTGCGACAGCCTCCCAAAGTCCAATACTAGCTGCCTGCACCCCTCGGTACGGCCGGAGCCCAGCTCAGCAATTGCGAACGTCCAGGGATTCCTCCCACACCAAAGGGGCCAGGACCAAAAGTTCTTGCTGCTCTTCAAGGAGCCAGGCAACCCCATTCACAGCCCCACAAACGATGGCGCGCTCTCTTTCGACAGCCTCCCAAAGTCCAATACTAGCTGCCTGCACCCCTCGGTACAGCCGGAGCCCGGCTCAGCAATTGCAAACGTCCAGGGATTCCTCCCACACCAAAGGGGCCAGGACCAAAAGCTCTTGCTGCTCTTCAAGGAGCCAGGCAACCCCATTCACAGCCCCACAAACGCTGGCGCTCTCTCTTTCGACAGCCTCCCAAAGTCCAACATTAGCTGCCTGCGCTGCTGAGTACAGCCGGAGCCCGGCTCAGCAATTGCGAACGTCCAGGGATTCCTCCCACACCAAAGGGGCCAGGACCAAAAGCTCTTGCTGCTCTTCAAGGAGCAACGCAACCCCATTCACAGCCCCACAAACGCTGGTGCTCTCTCTTTCAAGAGCCTCCCAAAGTCCAATACTAGCTGCCTGCACCAGTGAGTACAGCCAGACCCCGGCTCAGCAACTGCGAATGTCCAGGGATTCCTCCCACACCAAAGGGGCCAGGACCAAAAGCTCTTGCTGCTCTTCAAGGAGTCAGGCAACCCCATTCACAGCCCCACAAACGCTGGCGCTCTCTCTTGCGACAGCCTCCCAAAGTCCAATACTAGCTGCCTGCACCCCTCGGTACAGCCGGAGCCCGGCTCAGGAACTGCGAACGTCCAGGGATTCCGCCCACCCCAAAGTTGCCAGGACCAAAAGCTCTTGCTGCTCTTCAAGGAGCCAGGCAACCCCATTCACAGCCCCACAAACGATGGCGCGCTCTCTTTCAAGAGCCTCCCAAAGTCCAATACTAGCTGCCTGCACCAATGAGTACAGCCGGAGCCCGGCTCAGCAATTGCGAACGTCCAGGGATTCCTCCCACACCAAAGGGGCCAGGACCAAAAGCTCTTGCTGCTCTTCAAGGAGCCACGCAACCCCCTTCACAGCCCCACAAACGATGGCGCTCTCTCTTTCAAGAGCCTCCCAAAGTCCAATACTAACTGCCTGCACCAATGAGTACAGCCAGACCCCGGCTCAGCAATTGCGAACGTCCAGGGATTCCTCCCACACCAAAGGGGCCAGGACCAAAAGCTCTTGCTGCTCTTCAAGGAGCCAGGCAACCCCATTCACAGCCCCACAAACGATGGCGCTCTCTCTTGCGACAGCCTCCCAAAGTCCAATACTAGCTGCCTGCACCAGTGAGTACAGCCAGACCCCAGCTCAGCAATTGCAAACGTCCAGGGATTCCTCCCACAGCAAAGGGGCCAGGACCAAAAGCTCTTGCTGCTCTTCAAGGAGCCACGCAACCCCATTCACAGCCCCACAAACGCTGGCGCTCTCTCTTGCGACAGCCTCCCAAAGTCCAATACTAGCTGCCTGCACCACCGAGTACAGCCGGAGCCCGGCTCAGGAACTGCGAACATCCAGGGATTCCTGCCACACCAAAGGTGCCAGGACCAAAAGCTCTTGCTGCTCTTCAAGGAGCCACGCAACCCCATTCACAGCCCCACAAACGCTGGCGCTCTCTCTTGCGACAGCCTCCCAAAGTCCAATACTAGCTGCCTGCACCCCTCGGTACGGCCGGAGCCCAGCTCAGCAATTGCGAACGTCCAGGGATTCCTCCCACACCAAAGGGGCCAGGACCAAAAGTTCTTGCTGCTCTTCAAGGAGCCAGGCAACCCCATTCACAGCCCCACAAACGATGGCGCGCTCTCTTTCGACAGCCTCCCAAAGTCCAATACTAGCTGCCTGCACCCCTCGGTACAGCCGGAGCCCGGCTCAGCAATTGCAAACGTCCAGGGATTCCTCCCACACCAAAGGGGCCAGGACCAAAAGCTCTTGCTGCTCTTCAAGGAGCCAGGCAACCCCATTCACAGCCCCACAAACGCTGGCGCTCTCTCTTTCGACAGCCTCCCAAAGTCCAACACTAGCTGCCTGTGCTGCTGAGTACAGCCGGAGCCCGGCTCAGCAATTGCGAACGTCCAGGGATTCCTCCCACACCAAAGGGGCCAGGACCAAAAGCTCTTGTTGCTCTTCAAGGAGCCAGGCAACCCCTTTCACAGCCCCACAAACGATGGCGCTCTCTCTTGCGACAGCCTCCCAAAGTCCAACACTAGCTGCCTGCACCACTCGGTACAGCCGGAGCCCGGCTCAGCAATTGCAAACGTCCAGGGATTCCTCCCACACCAAAGGGGCCAGGACCAAAAGCTCTTGCTGCTCTTCAAGGAGCCACGCAACCCCCTTCACAGCCCCACAAACGATGGCGCTCTCTCTTTCAAGAGCCTCCCAAAGTCCAATACTAACTGCCTGCACCAATGAGTACAGCCAGACCCCGGCTCAGCAATTGCGAACGTCCAGGGATTCCTCCCACACCAAAGGGGCCAGGACCAAAAGCTCTTGCTGCTCTTCAAGGAGCCAGGCAACCCCATTCACAGCCCCACAAACGATGGCGCTCTCTCTTGCGACAGCCTCCCAAAGTCCAATACTAGCTGCCTGCACCAGTGAGTACAGCCAGACCCCAGCTCAGCAATTGCAAACGTCCAGGGATTCCTCCCACAGCAAAGGGGCCAGGACCAAAACCTCTTGCTGCTCTTCAAGGAGCCACGCAACCCCATTCACAGCCCCACAAACGCTGGCGCTCTCTCTTGCGACAGCCTCCCAAAGTCCAATACTAGCTGCCTGCACCCCTCGGTACGGCCGGAGCCCAGCTCAGCAATTGCGAACGTCCAGGGATTCCTCCCACACCAAAGGGGCCAGGACCAAAAGTTCTTGCTGCTCTTCAAGGAGCCAGGCAACCCCATTCACAGCCCCACAAACGCTGGCGCGCTCTCTTTCGACAGCCTCCCAAAGTCCAATACTAGCTGCCTGCACCAATGAGTACAGCCGGAGCCCGGCTCAGCAATTGCGAACGTCCAGGGATTCCTCCCACACCAAAGGGGCCAGGACCAAAAGCTCTTGCTGCTCTTCAAGGAGCCACGCAACCCCCTTCACAGCCCCACAAACGATGGCGCTCTCTCTTGCGACAGCCTCCCAAAGTCCAATACTAACTGCCTGCACCAATGAGTACAGCCAGACCCCGGCTCAGCAATTGCGAACGTCCAGGGATTCCTCCCACACCAAAGGGGCCAGGACCAAAAGCTCTTGCTGCTCTTCAAGGAGCCAGGCAACCCCATTCACAGCCCCACAAACGATGGCGCTCTCTCTTGCGACAGCCTCCCAAAGTCCAATACTAGCTGCCTGCACCAGTGAGTACAGCCAGACCCCAGCTCAGCAATTGCAAACGTCCAGGGATTCCTCCCACAGCAAAGGGGCCAGGACCAAAACCTCTTGCTGCTCTTCAAGGAGCCACGCAACCCCATTCACAGCCCCACAAACGATGGCGCTCTCTCTTGCGACAGCCTCCCAAAGTCCAATACTAGCTGCCTGCACCACCGAGTACAGCCGGAGCCCGGCTCAGGAACTGCGAACATCCAGGGATTCCTGCCACACCAAAGGGGCCAGGACCAAAAGCTCTTGCTGCTCTTCAAGGAGCCACGCAACCCCATTCACAGCCCCACAAACGCTGGCGCTCTCTCTTGCGACAGCCTCCCAAAGTCCAATACTAGCTGCCTGCACCCCTCGGTACGGCCGGAGCCCAGCTCAGCAATTGCGAACGTCCAGGGATTCCTCCCACACCAAAGGGGCCAGGACCAAAAGTTCTTGCTGCTCTTCAAGGAGCCAGGCAACCCCATTCACAGCCCCACAAACGATGGCGCGCTCTCTTTCGACAGCCTCCCAAAGTCCAATACTAGCTGCCTGCACCCCTCGGTACAGCCGGAGCCCGGCTCAGCAATTGCAAACGTCCAGGGATTCCTCCCACACCAAAGGGGCCAGGACCAAAAGCTCTTGCTGCTCTTCAAGGAGCCAGGCAACCCCATTCACAGCCCCACAAACGCTGGCGCTCTCTCTTTCGACAGCCTCCCAAAGTCCAACATTAGCTGCCTGCGCTGCTGAGTACAGCCGGAGCCCGGCTCAGCAATTGCGAACGTCCAGGGATTCCTCCCACACCAAAGGGGCCAGGACCAAAAGCTCTTGCTGCTCTTCAAGGAGCAACGCAACCCCATTCACAGCCCCACAAACGCTGGTGCTCTCTCTTTCAAGAGCCTCCCAAAGTCCAATACTAGCTGCCTGCACCAGTGAGTACAGCCAGACCCCGGCTCAGCAACTGCGAATGTCCAGGGATTCCTCCCACACCAAAGGGGCCAGGACCAAAAGCTCTTGCTGCTCTTCAAGGAGTCAGGCAACCCCATTCACAGCCCCACAAACGCTGGCGCTCTCTCTTGCGACAGCCTCCCAAAGTCCAATACTAGCTGCCTGCACCCCTCGGTACAGCCGGAGCCCGGCTCAGGAACTGCGAACGTCCAGGGATTCCGCCCACCCCAAAGTTGCCAGGACCAAAAGCTCTTGCTGCTCTTCAAGGAGCCAGGCAACCCCATTCACAGCCCCACAAACGATGGCGCGCTCTCTTTCAAGAGCCTCCCAAAGTCCAATACTAGCTGCCTGCACCAATGAGTACAGCCGGAGCCCGGCTCAGCAATTGCGAACGTCCAGGGATTCCTCCCACACCAAAGGGGCCAGGACCAAAAGCTCTTGCTGCTCTTCAAGGAGCCACGCAACCCCCTTCACAGCCCCACAAACGATGGCGCTCTCTCTTTCAAGAGCCTCCCAAAGTCCAATACTAACTGCCTGCACCAATGAGTACAGCCAGACCCCGGCTCAGCAATTGCGAACGTCCAGGGATTCCTCCCACACCAAAGGGGCCAGGACCAAAAGCTCTTGCTGCTCTTCAAGGAGCCAGGCAACCCCATTCACAGCCCCACAAACGATGGCGCTCTCTCTTGCGACAGCCTCCCAAAGTCCAATACTAGCTGCCTGCACCAGTGAGTACAGCCAGACCCCAGCTCAGCAATTGCAAACGTCCAGGGATTCCTCCCACAGCAAAGGGGCCAGGACCAAAAGCTCTTGCTGCTCTTCAAGGAGCCACGCAACCCCATTCACAGCCCCACAAACGCTGGCGCTCTCTCTTGCGACAGCCTCCCAAAGTCCAATACTAGCTGCCTGCACCACCGAGTACAGCCGGAGCCCGGCTCAGGAACTGCGAACATCCAGGGATTCCTGCCACACCAAAGGTGCCAGGACCAAAAGCTCTTGCTGCTCTTCAAGGAGCCACGCAACCCCATTCACAGCCCCACAAACGCTGGCGCTCTCTCTTGCGACAGCCTCCCAAAGTCCAATACTAGCTGCCTGCACCCCTCGGTACGGCCGGAGCCCAGCTCAGCAATTGCGAACGTCCAGGGATTCCTCCCACACCAAAGGGGCCAGGACCAAAAGTTCTTGCTGCTCTTCAAGGAGCCAGGCAACCCCATTCACAGCCCCACAAACGATGGCGCGCTCTCTTTCGACAGCCTCCCAAAGTCCAATACTAGCTGCCTGCACCCCTCGGTACAGCCGGAGCCCGGCTCAGCAATTGCAAACGTCCAGGGATTCCTCCCACACCAAAGGGGCCAGGACCAAAAGCTCTTGCTGCTCTTCAAGGAGCCAGGCAACCCCATTCACAGCCCCACAAACGCTGGCGCTCTCTCTTTCGACAGCCTCCCAAAGTCCAACACTAGCTGCCTGTGCTGCTGAGTACAGCCGGAGCCCGGCTCAGCAATTGCGAACGTCCAGGGATTCCTCCCACACCAAAGGGGCCAGGACCAAAAGCTCTTGTTGCTCTTCAAGGAGCCAGGCAACCCCTTTCACAGCCCCACAAACGATGGCGCTCTCTCTTGCGACAGCCTCCCAAAGTCCAACACTAGCTGCCTGCACCACTCGGTACAGCCGGAGCCCGGCTCAGCAATTGCAAACGTCCAGGGATTCCTCCCACACCAAAGGGGCCAGGACCAAAAGCTCTTGCTGCTCTTCAAGGAGCCACGCAACCCCCTTCACAGCCCCACAAACGATGGCGCTCTCTCTTTCAAGAGCCTCCCAAAGTCCAATACTAACTGCCTGCACCAATGAGTACAGCCAGACCCCGGCTCAGCAATTGCGAACGTCCAGGGATTCCTCCCACACCAAAGGGGCCAGGACCAAAAGCTCTTGCTGCTCTTCAAGGAGCCAGGCAACCCCATTCACAGCCCCACAAACGATGGCGCTCTCTCTTGCGACAGCCTCCCAAAGTCCAATACTAGCTGCCTGCACCAGTGAGTACAGCCAGACCCCAGCTCAGCAATTGCAAACGTCCAGGGATTCCTCCCACAGCAAAGGGGCCAGGACCAAAACCTCTTGCTGCTCTTCAAGGAGCCACGCAACCCCATTCACAGCCCCACAAACGCTGGCGCTCTCTCTTGCGACAGCCTCCCAAAGTCCAATACTAGCTGCCTGCACCCCTCGGTACGGCCGGAGCCCAGCTCAGCAATTGCGAACGTCCAGGGATTCCTCCCACACCAAAGGGGCCAGGACCAAAAGTTCTTGCTGCTCTTCAAGGAGCCAGGCAACCCCATTCACAGCCCCACAAACGCTGGCGCGCTCTCTTTCGACAGCCTCCCAAAGTCCAACACTAGCTGCCTGCGCTGCTGAGTACAGCCGGAGCCCGGCTCAGCAATTGCGAACGTCCAGGGATTCCTCCCACACCAAAGGGGCCAGGACCAAAAGCTCTTGCTGCTCTTCAAGGAGCCAGGCAACCCCCTTCACAGCCCCACAAACGATGGCGCTCTCTCTTGCGACAGCCTCCCAAAGTCCAATACTAGCTGCCTGCACCCCTCGGTACAGCCGGAGCCCGGCTCAGCAATTGCAAACGTCCAGGGATTCCTCCCACACCAAAGGGGCCAGGACCAAAAGCTCTTGTTGCTCTTCAAGGAGCCAGGCAACCCCATTCACAGCCCCACAAACGATGGCGCTCTCTCTTACGACAGCCTCCCAAACTCCAATACTAGCTGCCTGCACCCCTCGGTACGGCCGGAGCCAGGCTCAGCAATTGCAAACGTCCAGGGATTCCTCCCACACCAAAGGGGCCAGGACCAAAAGCTCTTGTTGCTCTTCAAGGAGCCAGGCAACCCCATTCACAGCCCCACAAACGATGGCGCTCTCTCTTTCAAGAGCCTCCCAAAGTCCAATACTAACTGCCTGCACCAATGAGTACAGCCAGACCCCGGCTCAGCAATTGCGAACGTCCAGGGATTCCTCCCACACCAAAGGGGCCAGGACCAAAAGCTCTTGCTGCTCTTCAAGGAGCCAGGCAACCCCATTCACAGCCCCACAAACGATGGCGCTCTCTCTTGCGACAGCCTCCCAAAGTCCAATACTAGCTGCCTGCACCAGTGAGTACAGCCAGACCCCAGCTCAGCAATTGCAAACGTCCAGGGATTCCTCCCACAGCAAAGGGGCCAGGACCAAAACCTCTTGCTGCTCTTCAAGGAGCCACGCAACCCCAGTCACAGCCCCACAAACGCTGGCGCTCTCTCTTGCGACAGCCTCCCAAAGTCCAATACTAGCTGCCTGCACCACCGAGTACAGCCGGAGCCCGGCTCAGGAACTGCGAACATCCAGGGATTCCTGCCACACCAAAGGGGCCAGGACCAAAAGCTCTTGCTGCTCTTCAAGGAGCCACGCAACCCCATTCACAGCCCCACAAACGCTGGCGCTCTCTCTTGCGACAGCCTCCCAAAGTCCAATACTAGCTGCCTGCACCCCTCGGTACGGCCGGAGCCCAGCTCAGCAATTGTGAACGTCCAGGGATTCCTCCCACACCAAAGGGGCCAGGACCAAAAGTTCTTGCTGCTCTTCAAGGAGCCAGGCAACCCCATTCACAGCCCCACAAACGATGGCGCGCTCTCTTTCGACAGCCTCCCAAAGTCCAATACTAGCTGCCTGCACCCCTCGGTACAGCCGGAGCCCGGCTCAGCAATTGCAAACGTCCAGGGATTCCTCCCACACCAAAGGGGCCAGGACCAAAAGCTCTTGCTGCTCTTCAAGGAGCCAGGCAACCCCATTCACAGCCCCACAAACGCTGGCGCTCTCTCTTTCGACAGCCTCCCAAAGTCCAACACTAGCTGCCTGCGCTGCTGAGTACAGCCGGAGCCCGGCTCAGCAATTGCGAACGTCCAGGGATTCCTCCCACACCAAAGGGGCCAGGACCAAAAGCTCTTGCTGCTCTTCAAGGAGCCAGGCAACCCCCTTCACAGCCCCACAAACGATGGCGCTCTCTCTTGCGACAGCCTCCCAAAGTCCAACACTAGCTGCCTGCGCTGCTGAGTACAGCCGGAGCCCGGCTCAGCAATTGCAAACGTCCAGGGATTCCTCCCACACCAAAGGGGCCAGGACCAAAAGCTCTTGTTGCTCTTCAAGGAGCCAGGCAACCCCATTCACAGCCCCACAAACGCTGGCGCTCTCTCTTGCGACAGCCTCCCAAAGTCCAACACTAGCTGCCTGCACCACTCGGTACAGCCGGAGCCCGGCTCAGCAATTGCAAACGTCCAGGGATTCCTCCCACACCAAAGGGGCCAGGACCAAAAGCTCTTGCTGCTCTTCAAGGAGTCAGGCAACCCCATTCACAGCCCCACAAACGATGGCGCTCTCTCTTGTGACAGCCTCCCAAAGTCCAATACTAGCTGCCTGCACCCCTCGGTACAGCCGGAGCCCGGCTCAGCAATTGCGAACGTCCAGGGATTCCTCCCACACCAAAGGGGCCAGGACCAAAAGCTCTTGCTGCTCTTCAAGGAGCCACGCAACCCCATTCACAGCCCCACAAACGCTGGCGCTCTCTCTTGCGACAGCCTCCCAAAGTCCAATACTACCTGCGTACACCAGTAAATACAGCAGAGAGCCCGGCTCAGCAATTGCGAACGTCCAGGGATTCCTGCCACATCAAAGGGGCCAGGACCAAAAGCTCTTGCTGCTCTTCAAGGAGCCAGGCAACCCCATTCACAGCCCCACAAACGATGGCGCTCTCTCTTGAGACAGCCTCCCAAAGTCCAACACTACCTGCCTGCGCCGCTCGGTACGGCCGGAGCCCGGCTCAGCAATTGCAAACGTCCAGGGATTCCTCCCACACCAAAGGGGCCAGGACCAAAAGCTCTTGTTGCTCTTCAAGGAGCCAGGCAACCCCATTCACAGCCCCACAAACGATGGCGCTCTCTCTTGAGACAGCCTCCCAAAGTCCAACACTAGCTGCCTGCGCTGCTGAGTACAGCCGGAGCCCGGCTCAGCAATTGCGAACGTCCAGGGATTCCTCCCACACCAAAGGGGCCAGGACCAAAAGCTCTTGCTGCTCTTCAAGGAGCCAGGCAACCCCATTCACAGCCCCACAAACGCTGGCGCTCTCTCTTGCGACAGCCTCCCAAAGTCCAATACTACCTGCCTGCGCCACTCGGTACAGCCGGAGCCCGGCTCAGCAATTGCGAACGTCCAGGGATTCCTCCCACACCAAAGGGGCCAGGACCAAAAGCTCTTGTTGCTCTTCAAGGAGCCAGGCAACCCCTTTCACAGCCCCACAAACGATGGCGCTCTCTCTTGCGACAGCCTCCCAAACTCCAATACTAGCTGCCTGCACCCCTCGGTACGGCCGGAGCCAGGCTCAGCAATTGCAAACGTCCAGGGATTCCTCCCACACCAAAGGGGCCAGGACCAAAAGCTCTTGTTGCTCTTCAAGGAGCCAGGCAACCCCATTCACAGCCCCACAAACGATGGCGCTCTCTCTTTCAAGAGCCTCCCAAAGTCCAATACTAGCTGCCTGCGCTGCTGAGTACAGCCGGAACCCGGCTCAGCAATTGCGAACGTCCAGGGATTCCTCCCACACCAAAGGGGCCAGGACCAAAAGCTCTTGCTGCTCTTCAAGGAGCCAGGCAACCCCATTCACAGCCCCACAAACGCTAGCGCTCTCTCTTGCAACAGCCTCCCAAAGTCCAATACTAGCTGCCTGCACCACCAAGTACAGCCGGAGCCCAGCTCAGCAATTGCGAACGTCCAGGGATTCCTCCCACACCAAAGGTGCCAGGACCAAAAGCTCTTGCTGCTCTTCAAGGAGCCACGCAACCCCATTCACAGCCCCACAAACGCTGGCGCTCTCTCTTTCGACAGCCTCCCAAAGTCCAACACTAGCTGCCTGCGCTGCTGAGTACAGCCGGAGCCCGGCTCAGCAATTGCGAACGTCCAGGGATTCCTCCCACACCAAAGGGGCCAGGACCAAAAGCTCTTGCTGCTCTTCAAGGAGCCAGGCAACCCCATTCACAGCCCCACAAACGCTGGCGCTCTCTCTTGCGACAGCCTCCCAAAGTCCAACACTAGCTGCCTGCACCACTCGGTACAGCCGGAGCCCGGCTCAGCAATTGCAAACGTCCAGGGATTCCTCCCACACCAAAGGGGCCAGGACCAAAAGCTCTTGCTGCTCTTCAAGGAGCCACGCAACCCCCTTCACAGCCCCACAAACGATGGCGCTCTCTCTTTCAAGAGCCTCCCAAAGTCCAATACTAACTGCCTGCACCAATGAGTACAGCCAGACCCCGGCTCAGCAATTGCGAACGTCCAGGGATTCCTCCCACACCAAAGGGGCCAGGACCAAAAGCTCTTGCTGCTCTTCAAGGAGCCAGGCAACCCCATTCACAGCCCCACAAACGATGGCGCTCTCTCTTTTGACAGCCTCCCGAAGTCCAACACTAGCTGCCTGCGCTGCTAAATACAGCCGGAGCCCGGCTCAGCAATTGCAAACGTCCAGGGATTCCTCCCACAGCAAAGGGGCCAGGACCAAAACCTCTTGCTGCTCTTCAAGGAGCCACGCAACCCCATTCACAGCCCCACAAACGCTGGCGCTCTCTCTTGCGACAGCCTCCCAAAGTCCAATACTAGCTGCCTGCACCACCGAGTACAGCCGGAGCCCGGCTCAGGAACTGCGAACATCCAGGGATTCCTGCCACACCAAAGGTGCCAGGACCAAAAGCTCTTGCTGCTCTTCAAGGAGCCACGCAACCCCATTCACAGCCCCACAAACGCTGGCGCTCTCTCTTGCGACAGCCTCCCAAAGTCCAATACTAGCTGCCTGCACCCCTCGGTACGGCCGGAGCCCAGCTCAGCAATTGCGAACGTCCAGGGATTCCTCCCACACCAAAGGGGCCAGGACCAAAAGTTCTTGCTGCTCTTCAAGGAGCCAGGCAACCCCATTCACAGCCCCACAAACGCTGGCGCGCTCTCTTTCGACAGCCTCCCAAAGTCCAACACTAGCTGCCTGCGCTGCTGAGTACAGCCGGAGCCCGGCTCAGCAATTGCGAACGTCCAGGGATTCCTCCCACACCAAAGGGGCCAGGACCAAAAGCTCTTGCTGCTCTTCAAGGAGCCAGGCAACCCCCTTCACAGCCCCACAAACGATGGCGCTCTCTCTTGCGACAGCCTCCCAAAGTCCAATAATAGCTGCCTGCACCCCTCGGTACAGCCGGAGCCCGGCTCAGCAATTGCAAACGTCCAGGGATTCCTCCCACACCAAAGGGGCCAGGACCAAAAGCTCTTGTTGCTCTTCAAGGAGCCAGGCAACCCCATTCACAGCCCCACAAACGCTGGCGCTCTCTCTTGCGACAGCCTCCCAAAGTCCAACACTAGCTGCCTGCACCACTCGGTACAGCCGGAGCCCGGCTCAGCAATTGCAAACGTCCAGGGATTCCTCCCACACCAAAGGGGCCAGGACCAAAAGCTCTTGCTGCTCTTCAAGGAGCCACGCAACCCCCTTCACAGCCCCACAAACGATGGCGCTCTCTCTTTCAAGAGCCTCCCAAAGTCCAATACTAACTGCCTGCACCAATGAGTACAGCCAGACCCCGGCTCAGCAATTGCGAACGTCCAGGGATTCCTCCCACACCAAAGGGGCCAGGACCAAAAGCTCTTGCTGCTCTTCAAGGAGCCAGGCAACCCCATTCACAGCCCCACAAACGATGGCGCTCTCTCTTGCGACAGCCTCCCAAAGTCCAATACTAGCTGCCTGCACCAGTGAGTACAGCCAGACCCCAGCTCAGCAATTGCAAACGTCCAGGGATTCCTCCCACAGCAAAGGGGCCAGGACCAAAACCTCTTGCTGCTCTTCAAGGAGCCACGCAACCCCATTCACAGCCCCACAAACGCTGGCGCTCTCTCTTGCGACAGCCTCCCAAAGTCCAATACTAGCTGCCTGCACCACCGAGTACAGCCGGAGCCCGGCTCAGGAACTGCGAACATCCAGGGATTCCTGCCACACCAAAGGGGCCAGGACCAAAAGCTCTTGCTGCTCTTCAAGGAGCCACGCAACCCCATTCACAGCCCCACAAACGCTGGCGCTCTCTCTTGCGACAGCCTCCCAAAGTCCAATACTAGCTGCCTGCACCCCTCGGTACGGCCGGAGCCCAGCTCAGCAATTGCAAACGTCCAGGGATTCCTCCCACACCAAAGGGGCCAGGACCAAAAGTTCTTGCTGCTCTTCAAGGAGCCAGGCAACCCCATTCACAGCCCCACAAACGATGGCGTGCTCTCTTTCGACAGCCTCCCAAAGTCCAATACTAGCTGCCTGCACCCCTCGGTACAGCCGGAGCCCGGCTCAGCAATTGCAAACGTCCAGGGATTCCTCCCACACCAAAGGTGCCAGGACCAAAAGCTCTTGCTGCTCTTCAAGGAGCCAGGCAACCCCATTCACAGCCCCACAAACGCTGGCGCTCTCTCTTTCGACAGCCTCCCAAAGTCCAACACTAGCTGCCTGCGCTGCTGAGTACAGCCGGAGCCCGGCTCAGCAATTGCGAACGTCCAGGGATTCCTCCCACACCAAAGGGGCCAGGACCAAAAGCTCTTGCTGCTCTTCAAGGAGCCACGCAACCCCATTCACAGCCCCACAAACGCTGGCGCTCTCTCTTGCGACAGCCTCCCAAAGTCCAACACTAGCTGCCTGCGCCACTCGGTACAGCCGGAGCCCGGCTCAGCAATTGCAAACGTCCAGGGATTCCTCCCACACCAAAGGGGCCAGGACCAAAAGCTCTTGTTGCTCTTCAAGGAGCCACGCAACCCCATTCACAGCCCCACAAACGCTGGCGCTCTCTCTTGCGACAGCCTCCCAAAGTCCAACACTAGCTGCCTGCACCACTCGGTACAGCCGGAGCCCGGCTCAGCAATTGCAAACGTCCAGGGATTCCTCCCACACCAAAGGGGCCAGGACCAAAAGCTCTTGCTGCTCTTCAAGGAGTCAGGCAACCCCATTCACAGCCCCACAAACGATGGCGCTCTCTCTTTCAAGAGCCTCCCAAAGTCCAATACTAGCTGCCTGCACCCCTCGGTACAGCCGGAGCCCGGCTCAGCAATTGCGAACGTCCAGGGATTCCTCCCACACCAAAGGGGCCAGGACCAAAAGCTCTTGCTGCTCTTCAAGGAGCCACGCAACCCCATTCACAGCCCCACAAACGCTGGCGCTCTCTCTTGCAACAGCCTCCCAAAGTCCAATACTACCTGCATACACCAGTAAATACAGCAGAGAGCCCGGCTCAGCAATTGCGAACGTCCAGGGATTCCTGCCACATCAAAGGTGCCAGGACCAAAAGCTCTTGCTGCTCTTCAAGGAGCCACGCAACCCCATTCACAGCCCCACAAACGATGGCGCTCTCTCTTGCGACAGCCTCCCAAAGTCCAATACTACCTGCCTGCGCCGCTGAGTACAGCCGGAGCCCGGCTCAGCAATTGCGAACGTCCAGGGATTCCTCCCACACCAAAGGGGCCAGGACCAAAAGCTCTTGCTGCTCTTCAAGGAGCCACGCAACCCCATTCACAGCCCCACAAACGATGGCGCTCTCTCTTGCGACAGCCTCCCAAAGTCCAACACTAGCTGACTGCGCCGCTGAGTACAGCCGGAGCCCGGCTCAGCAATTGCGAACGTCCAGGGATTCCTCCCACACCAAAGGGGCCAGGACCAAAAGCTCTTCCTGCTCTTCAAGGAGCCAGGCAACCCCATTCACAGCCCCACAAACGATGGCGCTCTCTCTTGCGACAGCCTCCCAAAGTCCAACACTAGCTGCCTGCACCCCTCGGTACAGCCGGAGCCCGGCTCAGCAATTGTGAACGTCCAGGGATTCCTCCCACACCAAAGGGGCCAGGACCTAAAGCTCTTGCTGCTCTTCAAGGAGCCAGGCAACCCCATTCACAGCCCCACAAACGATGGCGCTCTCTCTTGCGACAGCCTCCCAAAGTCCAACACTAGCTGCCTGCGCTGCTGAGTACAGCCGGAGCCCGGCTCAGCAATTGCGAACGTCCAGGGATTCCTCCCACACCAAAGGGGCCAGGACCAAAAGCTCTTGCTGCTCTTCAAGGAGCCACGCAACCCCATTCACAGCCCCACAAACGATGGCGCTCTCTCTTTCAAGAGCCTCCCAAAGTCCAATACTAGCTGCCTGCGCCGCTCGGTACAGCCGGAGCCCGGCTCAGCAATTGCGAACGTCCAGGGATTCCTCCCACACCAAAGGGGCCAGGACCAAAAGCTCTTGCTGCTCTTCAAGGAGCCACGCAACCCCATTCACAGCCCCACAAACGCTGGCGCTCTCTCTTGCGACAGCCTCCCAAAGTCCAATACTAGCTGCCTGCACCACCGAGTACAGCCGGAGCCCGGCTCAGCAATTGCGAACGTCCAGGGATTCCTGCCACACCAAAGGTGCCAGGACCAAAAGCTCTTGCTGCTCTTCAAGGAGCCACGCAACCCCATTCACAGCCCACAAACGCTGGCGCTCTCTCTTGCGACAGCCTCCCAAAGTCCAATACTAGCTGCCTGCACCCCTCGGTACGGCCGGAGCCCAGCTCAGCAATTGCGAACGTCCAGGGATTCCTCCCACACCAAAGGGGCCAGGACCAAAAGTTCTTGCTGCTCTTCAAGGAGCCAGGCAACCCCATTCACAGCCCCACAAACGATGGCGCGCTCTCTTTCGACAGCCTCCCAAAGTCCAATACTAGCTGCCTGCACCCCTCGGTACAGCCGGAGCCCGGCTCAGCAATTGCAAACGTCCAGGGATTCCTCCCACACCAAAGGGGCCAGGACCAAAAGCTCTTGCTGCTCTTCAAGGAGCCAGGCAACCCCATTCACAGCCCCACAAACGCTGGCGCTCTCTCTTTCGACAGCCTCCCAAAGTCCAACACTAGCTGCCTGCGCTGCTGAGTACAGCCGGAGCCCGGCTCAGCAATTGCGAACGTCCAGGGATTCCTCCCACACCAAAGGGGCCAGGACCAAAAGCTCTTGCTGCTCTTCAAGGAGCCAGGCAACCCCCTTCACAGCCCCACAAACGATGGCGCTCTCTCTTGCGACAGCCTCCCAAAGTCCAATAATAGCTGCCTGCACCCCTCGGTACAGCCGGAGCCCGGCTCAGCAATTGCAAACGTCCAGGGATTCCTCCCACACCAAAGGGGCCAGGACCAAAAGCTCTTGTTGCTCTTCAAGGAGCCAGGCAACCCCATTCACAGCCCCACAAACGCTGGCGCTCTCTCTTGCGACAGCCTCCCAAAGTCCAACACTAGCTGCCTGCACCACTCGGTACAGCCGGAGCCCGGCTCAGCAATTGCAAACGTCCAGGGATTCCTCCCACACCAAAGGGGCCAGGACCAAAAGCTCTTGCTGCTCTTCAAGGAGCCACGCAACCCCCTTCACAGCCCCACAAACGATGGCGCTCTCTCTTTCAAGAGCCTCCCAAAGTCCAATACTAACTGCCTGCACCAATGAGTACAGCCAGACCCCGGCTCAGCAATTGCGAACGTCCAGGGATTCCTCCCACACCAAAGGGGCCAGGACCAAAAGCTCTTGCTGCTCTTCAAGGAGCCAGGCAACCCCATTCACAGCCCCACAAACGATGGCGCTCTCTCTTGCGACAGCCTCCCAAAGTCCAATACTAGCTGCCTGCACCAGTGAGTACAGCCAGACCCCAGCTCAGCAATTGCAAACGTCCAGGGATTCCTCCCACAGCAAAGGGGCCAGGACCAAAACCTCTTGCTGCTCTTCAAGGAGCCACGCAACCCCATTCACAGCCCCACAAACGCTGGCGCTCTCTCTTGCGACAGCCTCCCAAAGTCCAATACTAGCTGCCTGCACCACCGAGTACAGCCGGAGCCCGGCTCAGGAACTGCGAACATCCAGGGATTCCTGCCACACCAAAGGTGCCAGGACCAAAAGCTCTTGCTGCTCTTCAAGGAGCCACGCAACCCCATTCACAGCCCCACAAACGCTGGCGCTCTCTCTTGCGACAGCCTCCCAAAGTCCAATACTAGCTGCCTGCACCCCTCGGTACGGCCGGAGCCCAGCTCAGCAATTGCGAACGTCCAGGGATTCCTCCCACACCAAAGGGGCCAGGACCAAAAGTTCTTGCTGCTCTTCAAGGAGCCAGGCAACCCCATTCACAGCCCCACAAACGCTGGCGCGCTCTCTTTCGACAGCCTCCCAAAGTCCAACACTAGCTGCCTGCGCTGCTGAGTACAGCCGGAGCCCGGCTCAGCAATTGCGAACGTCCAGGGATTCCTCCCACACCAAAGGGGCCAGGACCAAAAGCTCTTGCTGCTCTTCAAGGAGCCAGGCAACCCCCTTCACAGCCCCACAAACGATGGCGCTCTCTCTTGCGACAGCCTCCCAAAGTCCAATAATAGCTGCCTGCACCCCTCGGTACAGCCGGAGCCCGGCTCAGCAATTGCAAACGTCCAGGGATTCCTCCCACACCAAAGGGGCCAGGACCAAAAGCTCTTGTTGCTCTTCAAGGAGCCAGGCAACCCCATTCACAGCCCCACAAACGCTGGCGCTCTCTCTTGCGACAGCCTCCCAAAGTCCAACACTAGCTGCCTGCACCACTCGGTACAGCCGGAGCCCGGCTCAGCAATTGCAAACGTCCAGGGATTCCTCCCACACCAAAGGGGCCAGGACCAAAAGCTCTTGCTGCTCTTCAAGGAGCCACGCAACCCCCTTCACAGCCCCACAAACGATGGCGCTCTCTCTTTCAAGAGCCTCCCAAAGTCCAATACTAACTGCCTGCACCAATGAGTACAGCCAGACCCCGGCTCAGCAATTGCGAACGTCCAGGGATTCCTCCCACACCAAAGGGGCCAGGACCAAAAGCTCTTGCTGCTCTTCAAGGAGCCAGGCAACCCCATTCACAGCCCCACAAACGATGGCGCTCTCTCTTGCGACAGCCTCCCAAAGTCCAATACTAGCTGCCTGCACCAGTGAGTACAGCCAGACCCCAGCTCAGCAATTGCAAACGTCCAGGGATTCCTCCCACAGCAAAGGGGCCAGGACCAAAACCTCTTGCTGCTCTTCAAGGAGCCACGCAACCCCATTCACAGCCCCACAAACGATGGCGCTCTCTCTTGCGACAGCCTCCCAAAGTCCAATACTAGCTGCCTGCACCACCGAGTACAGCCGGAGCCCGGCTCAGGAACTGCGAACATCCAGGGATTCCTGCCACACCAAAGGGGCCAGGACCAAAAGCTCTTGCTGCTCTTCAAGGAGCCACGCAACCCCATTCACAGCCCCACAAACGCTGGCGCTCTCTCTTGCGACAGCCTCCCAAAGTCCAATACTAGCTGCCTGCACCCCTCGGTACGGCCGGAGCCCAGCTCAGCAATTGCGAACGTCCAGGGATTCCTCCCACACCAAAGGGGCCAGGACCAAAAGTTCTTGCTGCTCTTCAAGGAGCCAGGCAACCCCATTCACAGCCCCACAAACGATGGCGCGCTCTCTTTCGACAGCCTCCCAAAGTCCAATACTAGCTGCCTGCACCCCTCGGTACAGCCGGAGCCCGGCTCAGCAATTGCAAACGTCCAGGGATTCCTCCCACACCAAAGGGGCCAGGACCAAAAGCTCTTGCTGCTCTTCAAGGAGCCAGGCAACCCCATTCACAGCCCCACAAACGCTGGCGCTCTCTCTTTCGACAGCCTCCCAAAGTCCAATACTAGCTGCCTGCGCTGCTGAGTACAGCCGGAGCCCGGCTCAGCAATTGCGAACGTCCAGGGATTCCTCCCACACCAAAGGGGCCAGGACCAAAAGCTCTTGCTGCTCTTCAAGGAGCCAGGCAACCCCCTTCACAGCCCCACAAACGATGGCGCTCTCTCTTGCGACAGCCTCCCAAAGTCCAATAATAGCTGCCTGCACCCCTCGGTACAGCCGGAGCCCGGCTCAGCAATTGCAAACGTCCAGGGATTCCTCCCACACCAAAGGGGCCAGGACCAAAAGCTCTTGTTGCTCTTCAAGGAGCCAGGCAACCCCATTCACAGCCCCACAAACGCTGGCGCTCTCTCTTGCGACAGCCTCCCAAAGTCCAACACTAGCTGCCTGCACCACTCGGTACAGCCGGAGCCCGGCTCAGCAATTGCAAACGTCCAGGGATTCCTCCCACACCAAAGGGGCCAGGACCAAAAGCTCTTGCTGCTCTTCAAGGAGTCAGGCAACCCCATTCACAGCCCCACAAACGATGGCGCTCTCTCTTGTGACAGCCTCCCAAAGTCCAATACTAGCTGCCTGCACCCCTCGGTACAGCCGGAGCCCGGCTCAGCAATTGCGAACGTCCAGGGATTCCTCCCACACCAAAGGGGCCAGGACCAAAAGCTCTTGCTGCTCTTCAAGGAGCCACGCAACCCCATTCACAGCCCCACAAACGCTGGCGCTCTCTCTTGCGACAGCCTCCCAAAGTCCAATACTACCTGCGTACACCAGTAAATACAGCAGAGAGCCCGGCTCAGCAATTGCGAACGTCCAGGGATTCCTGCCACATCAAAGGGGCCAGGACCAAAAGCTCTTGCTGCTCTTCAAGGAGCCAGGCAACCCCATTCACAGCCCCACAAACGATGGCGCTCTCTCTTGAGACAGCCTCCCAAAGTCCAACACTACCTGCCTGCGCCGCTCGGTACGGCCGGAGCCCGGCTCAGCAATTGCAAACGTCCAGGGATTCCTCCCACACCAAAGGGGCCAGGACCAAAAGCTCTTGTTGCTCTTCAAGGAGCCAGGCAACCCCATTCACAGCCCCACAAACGATGGCGCTCTCTCTTGAGACAGCCTCCCAAAGTCCAACACTAGCTGCCTGCGCTGCTGAGTACAGCCGGAGCCCGGCTCAGCAATTGCGAACGTCCAGGGATTCCTCCCACACCAAAGGGGCCAGGACCAAAAGCTCTTGCTGCTCTTCAAGGAGCCAGGCAACCCCATTCACAGCCCCACAAACGCTGGCGCTCTCTCTTGCGACAGCCTCCCAAAGTCCAATACTACCTGCCTGCGCCACTCGGTACAGCCGGAGCCCGGCTCAGCAATTGCGAACGTCCAGGGATTCCTGCCACACCAAAGGGGCCAGGACCAAAAGCTCTTGTTGCTCTTCAAGGAGCCAGGCAACCCCTTTCACAGCCCCACAAACGATGGCGCTCTCTCTTGCGACAGCCTCCCAAACTCCAATACTAGCTGCCTGCACCCCTCGGTACGGCCGGAGCCAGGCTCAGCAATTGCAAACGTCCAGGGATTCCTCCCACACCAAAGGGGCCAGGACCAAAAGCTCTTGTTGCTCTTCAAGGAGCCAGGCAACCCCATTCACAGCCCCACAAACGCTGGCGCTCTCTCTTTCAAGAGCCTCCCAAAGTCCAATACTAGCTGCCTGCGCTGCTGAGTACAGCCGGAACCCGGCTCAGCAATTGCGAACGTCCAGGGATTCCTCCCACACCAAAGGGGCCAGGACCAAAAGCTCTTGCTGCTCTTCAAGGAGCCAGGCAACCCCATTCACAGCCCCACAAACGCTAGCGCTCTCTCTTGCAACAGCCTCCCAAAGTCCAATACTAGCTGCCTGCACCACCAAGTACAGCCGGAGCCCAGCTCAGCAATTGCGAACGTCCAGGGATTCCTCCCACACCAAAGGTGCCAGGACCAAAAGCTCTTGCTGCTCTTCAAGGAGCCACGCAACCCCATTCACAGCCCCACAAACGCTGGCGCTCTCTCTTTCGACAGCCTCCCAAAGTCCAACACTAGCTGCCTGCGCTGCTGAGTACAGCCGGAGCCCGGCTCAGCAATTGCGAACGTCCAGGGATTCCTCCCACACCAAAGGGGCCAGGACCAAAAGCTCTTGCTGCTCTTCAAGGAGCCAGGCAACCCCCTTCACAGCCCCACAAACGATGGCGCTCTCTCTTGCGACAGCCTCCCAAAGTCCAATAATAGCTGCCTGCACCCCTCGGTACAGCCGGAGCCCGGCTCAGCAATTGCAAACGTCCAGGGATTCCTACCACACCAAAGGGGCCAGGACCAAAAGCTCTTGTTGCTCTTCAAGGAGCCAGGCAACCCCATTCACAGCCCCACAAACGCTGGCGCTCTCTCTTTCGACAGCCTCCCAAAGTCCAACACTAGCTGCCTGCACCACTCGGTACAGCCGGAGCCCGGCTCAGCAATTGCAAACGTCCAGGGATTCCTCCCACACCAAAGGGGCCAGGACCAAAAGCTCTTGCTGCTCTTCAAGGAGCCAGGCAACCCCCTTCACAGCCCCACAAACGATGGCGCTCTCTCTTTCAAGAGCCTCCCAAAGTCCAATACTAACTGCCTGCACCAATGAGTACAGCCAGACCCCGGCTCAGCAATTGCGAACGTCCAGGGATTCCTCCCACACCAAAGGGGCCAGGACCAAAAGCTCTTGCTGCTCTTCAAGGAGCCAGGCAACCCCATTCACAGCCCCACAAACGATGGCGCTCTCTCTTGCGACAGCCTCCCAAAGTCCAATACTAGCTGCCTGCACCAGTGAGTACAGCCAGACCCCAGCTCAGCAATTGCAAACGTCCAGGGATTCCTCCCACAGCAAAGGGGCCAGGACCAAAACCTCTTGCTGCTCTTCAAGGAGCCACGCAACCCCATTCACAGCCCCACAAACGCTGGCGCTCTCTCTTGCGACAGCCTCCCAAAGTCCAATACTAGCTGCCTGCACCACCGAGTACAGCCGGAGCCCGGCTCAGGAACTGCGAACATCCAGGGATTCCTGCCACACCAAAGGTGCCAGGACCAAAAGCTCTTGCTGCTCTTCAAGGAGCCACGCAACCCCATTCACAGCCCCACAAACGCTGGCGCTCTCTCTTGAGACAGCCTCCCAAAGTCCAACACTACCTGCCTGCGCCGCTCGGTACGGCCGGAGCCCGGCTCAGCAATTGCGAACGTCCAGGGATTCCTCCCACACCAAAGGGGCCAGGACCAAAAGTTCTTGCTGCTCTTCAAGGAGCCAGGCAACCCCATTCACAGCCCCACAAACGCTGGCGCTCTCTCTTGAGACAGCCTCCCAAAGTCCAACACTAGCTGCCTGCGCTGCTGAGTACAGCCGGAGCCCGGCTCAGCAATTGCGAACGTCCAGGGATTCCTCCCACACCAAAGGGGCCAGGACCAAAAGCTCTTGCTGCTCTTCAAGGAGCCAGGCAACCCCATTCACAGCCCCACAAACGCTGGCGCTCTCTCTTGCGACAGCCTCCCAAAGTCCAATAATAGCTGCCTGCACCCCTCGGTACAGCCGGAGCCCGGCTCAGCAATTGCAAACGTCCAGGGATTCCTCCCACACCAAAGGGGCCAGGACCAAAAGCTCTTGTTGCTCTTCAAGGAGCCAGGCAACCCCATTCACAGCCCCACAAACGCTGGCGCTCTCTCTTGCGACAGCCTCCCAAAGTCCAACACTAGCTGCCTGCACCACTCGGTACAGCCGGAGCCCGGCTCAGCAATTGCAAACGTCCAGGGATTCCTCCCACACCAAAGGGGCCAGGACCAAAAGCTCTTGCTGCTCTTCAAGGAGCCACGCAACCCCCTTCACAGCCCCACAAACGATGGCGCTCTCTCTTTCAAGAGCCTCCCAAAGTCCAATACTAACTGCCTGCACCAATGAGTACAGCCAGACCCCGGCTCAGCAATTGCGAACGTCCAGGGATTCCTCCCACACCAAAGGGGCCAGGACCAAAAGCTCTTGCTGCTCTTCAAGGAGCCAGGCAACCCCATTCACAGCCCCACAAACGATGGCGCTCTCTCTTGCGACAGCCTCCCAAAGTCCAATACTAGCTGCCTGCACCAGTGAGTACAGCCAGACCCCAGCTCAGCAATTGCAAACGTCCAGGGATTCCTCCCACAGCAAAGGGGCCAGGACCAAAACCTCTTGCTGCTCTTCAAGGAGCCACGCAACCCCATTCACAGCCCCACAAACGCTGGCGCTCTCTCTTGCGACAGCCTCCCAAAGTCCAATACTAGCTGCCTGCACCACCGAGTACAGCCGGAGCCCGGCTCAGGAACTGCGAACATCCAGGGATTCCTGCCACACCAAAGGTGCCAGGACCAAAAGCTCTTGCTGCTCTTCAAGGAGCCAGGCAACCCCATTCACAGCCCCACAAACGATGGCGCGCTCTCTTTCGACAGCCTCCCAAAGTCCAATACTAGCTGCCTGCACCCCTCGGTACAGCCGGAGCCCGGCTCAGCAATTGCAAACGTCCAGGGATTCCTCCCACACCAAAGGTGCCAGGACCAAAAGCTCTTGCTGCTCTTCAAGGAGCCAGGCAACCCCATTCACAGCCCCACAAACGCTGGCGCTCTCTCTTTCGACAGCCTCCCAAAGTCCAACACTAGCTGCCTGCGCTGCTGAGTACAGCCGGAGCCCGGCTCAGCAATTGCGAACGTCCAGGGATTCCTCCCACACCAAAGGGGCCAGGACCAAAAGCTCTTGCTGCTCTTCAAGGAGCCAGGCAACCCCCTTCACAGCCCCACAAACGATGGCGCTCTCTCTTGCGACAGCCTCCCAAAGTCCAATAATAGCTGCCTGCACCCCTCGGTACAGCCGGAGCCCGGCTCAGCAATTGCGAACATCCAGGGATTCCTCCCACACCAAAGGGGCCAGGACCAAAAGCTCTTGTTGCTCTTCAAGGAGCCACGCAACCCCATTCACAGCCCCACAAACGCTGGCGCTCTCTCTTGCGACAGCCTCCCAAAGTCCAACACTAGCTGCCTGCACCACTCGGTACAGCCGGAGCCCGGCTCAGCAATTGCAAACGTCCAGGGATTCCTCCCACACCAAAGGGGCCAGGACCAAAAGCTCTTGCTGCTCTTCAAGGAGTCAGGCAACCCCATTCACAGCCCCACAAACGATGGCGCTCTCTCTTGTGACAGCCTCCCAAAGTCCAATACTAGCTGCCTGCACCCCTCGGTACAGCCGGAGCCCGGCTCAGCAATTGCGAACGTCCAGGGATTCCTCCCACACCAAAGGGGCCAGGACCAAAAGCTCTTGCTGCTCTTCAAGGAGCCACGCAACCCCATTCACAGCCCCACAAACGCTGGCGCTCTCTCTTGCGACAGCCTCCCAAAGTCCAATACTACCTGCGTACACCAGTAAATACAGCAGAGAGCCCGGCTCAGCAATTGCGAACGTCCAGGGATTCCTGCCACATCAAAGGGGCCAGGACCAAAAGCTCTTGCTGCTCTTCAAGGAGCCAGGCAACCCCATTCACAGCCCCACAAACGATGGCGCTCTCTCTTGAGACAGCCTCCCAAAGTCCAACACTACCTGCCTGCGCCGCTCGGTACGGCCGGAGCCCGGCTCAGCAATTGCAAACGTCCAGGGATTCCTCCCACACCAAAGGGGCCAGGACCAAAAGCTCTTGTTGCTCTTCAAGGAGCCAGGCAACCCCATTCACAGCCCCACAAACGATGGCGCTCTCTCTTGAGACAGCCTCCCAAAGTCCAACACTAGCTGCCTGCGCTGCTGAGTACAGCCGGAGCCCGGCTCAGCAATTGCGAACGTCCAGGGATTCCTCCCACACCAAAGGGGCCAGGACCAAAAGCTCTTGCTGCTCTTCAAGGAGCCAGGCAACCCCATTCACAGCCCCACAAACGCTGGCGCTCTCTCTTGCGACAGCCTCCCAAAGTCCAATACTACCTGCCTGCGCCACTCGGTACAGCCGGAGCCCGGCTCAGCAATTGCGAACGTCCAGGGATTCCTCCCACACCAAAGGGGCCAGGACCAAAAGCTCTTGTTGCTCTTCAAGGAGCCAGGCAACCCCTTTCACAGCCCCACAAACGATGGCGCTCTCTCTTGCGACAGCCTCCCAAACTCCAATACTAGCTGCCTGCACCCCTCGGTACGGCCGGAGCCAGGCTCAGCAATTGCAAACGTCCAGGGATTCCTCCCACACCAAAGGGGCCAGGACCAAAAGCTCTTGTTGCTCTTCAAGGAGCCAGGCAACCCCATTCACAGCCCCACAAACGCTGGCGCTCTCTCTTTCAAGAGCCTCCCAAAGTCCAATACTAGCTGCCTGCGCTGCTGAGTACAGCCGGAACCCGGCTCAGCAATTGCGAACGTCCAGGGATTCCTCCCACACCAAAGGGGCCAGGACCAAAAGCTCTTGCTGCTCTTCAAGGAGCCAGGCAACCCCATTCACAGCCCCACAAACGCTAGCGCTCTCTCTTGCAACAGCCTCCCAAAGTCCAATACTAGCTGCCTGCACCACCAAGTACAGCCGGAGCCCAGCTCAGCAATTGCGAACGTCCAGGGATTCCTCCCACACCAAAGGTGCCAGGACCAAAAGCTCTTGCTGCTCTTCAAGGAGCCACGCAACCCCATTCACAGCCCCACAAACGCTGGCGCTCTCTCTTTCGACAGCCTCCCAAAGTCCAACACTAGCTGCCTGCGCTGCTGAGTACAGCCGGAGCCCGGCTCAGCAATTGCGAACGTCCAGGGATTCCTCCCACACCAAAGGGGCCAGGACCAAAAGCTCTTGCTGCTCTTCAAGGAGCCAGGCAACCCCATTCACAGCCCCACAAACGCTGGCGCTCTCTCTTGCGACAGCCTCCCAAAGTCCAACACTAGCTGCCTGCACCACTCGGTACAGCCGGAGCCCGGCTCAGCAATTGCAAACGTCCAGGGATTCCTCCCACACCAAAGGGGCCAGGACCAAAAGCTCTTGCTGCTCTTCAAGGAGCCACGCAACCCCCTTCACAGCCCCACAAACGATGGCGCTCTCTCTTTCAAGAGCCTCCCAAAGTCCAATACTAACTGCCTGCACCAATGAGTACAGCCAGACCCCGGCTCAGCAATTGCGAACGTCCAGGGATTCCTCCCACACCAAAGGGGCCAGGACCAAAAGCTCTTGCTGCTCTTCAAGGAGCCAGGCAACCCCATTCACAGCCCCACAAACGATGGCGCTCTCTCTTTTGACAGCCTCCCGAAGTCCAACACTAGCTGCCTGCGCTGCTAAATACAGCCGGAGCCCGGCTCAGCAATTGCAAACGTCCAGGGATTCCTCCCACAGCAAAGGGGCCAGGACCAAAACCTCTTGCTGCTCTTCAAGGAGCCACGCAACCCCATTCACAGCCCCACAAACGCTGGCGCTCTCTCTTGCGACAGCCTCCCAAAGTCCAATACTAGCTGCCTGCACCACCGAGTACAGCCGGAGCCCGGCTCAGGAACTGCGAACATCCAGGGATTCCTGCCACACCAAAGGTGCCAGGACCAAAAGCTCTTGCTGCTCTTCAAGGAGCCACGCAACCCCATTCACAGCCCCACAAACGCTGGCGCTCTCTCTTGCGACAGCCTCCCAAAGTCCAATACTAGCTGCCTGCACCCCTCGGTACGGCCGGAGCCCAGCTCAGCAATTGCGAACGTCCAGGGATTCCTCCCACACCAAAGGGGCCAGGACCAAAAGTTCTTGCTGCTCTTCAAGGAGCCAGGCAACCCCATTCACAGCCCCACAAACGCTGGCGCGCTCTCTTTCGACAGCCTCCCAAAGTCCAACACTAGCTGCCTGCGCTGCTGAGTACAGCCGGAGCCCGGCTCAGCAATTGCGAACGTCCAGGGATTCCTCCCACACCAAAGGGGCCAGGACCAAAAGCTCTTGCTGCTCTTCAAGGAGCCAGGCAACCCCCTTCACAGCCCCACAAACGATGGCGCTCTCTCTTGCGACAGCCTCCCAAAGTCCAATAATAGCTGCCTGCACCCCTCGGTACAGCCGGAGCCCGGCTCAGCAATTGCAAACGTCCAGGGATTCCTCCCACACCAAAGGGGCCAGGACCAAAAGCTCTTGTTGCTCTTCAAGGAGCCAGGCAACCCCATTCACAGCCCCACAAACGCTGGCGCTCTCTCTTGCGACAGCCTCCCAAAGTCCAACACTAGCTGCCTGCACCACTCGGTACAGCCGGAGCCCGGCTCAGCAATTGCAAACGTCCAGGGATTCCTCCCACACCAAAGGGGCCAGGACCAAAAGCTCTTGCTGCTCTTCAAGGAGCCACGCAACCCCCTTCACAGCCCCACAAACGATGGCGCTCTCTCTTTCAAGAGCCTCCCAAAGTCCAATACTAACTGCCTGCACCAATGAGTACAGCCAGACCCCGGCTCAGCAATTGCGAACGTCCAGGGATTCCTCCCACACCAAAGGGGCCAGGACCAAAAGCTCTTGCTGCTCTTCAAGGAGCCAGGCAACCCCATTCACAGCCCCACAAACGATGGCGCTCTCTCTTGCGACAGCCTCCCAAAGTCCAATACTAGCTGCCTGCACCAGTGAGTACAGCCAGACCCCAGCTCAGCAATTGCAAACGTCCAGGGATTCCTCCCACAGCAAAGGGGCCAGGACCAAAACCTCTTGCTGCTCTTCAAGGAGCCACGCAACCCCATTCACAGCCCCACAAACGCTGGCGCTCTCTCTTGCGACAGCCTCCCAAAGTCCAATACTAGCTGCCTGCACCACCGAGTACAGCCGGAGCCCGGCTCAGGAACTGCGAACATCCAGGGATTCCTGCCACACCAAAGGGGCCAGGACCAAAAGCTCTTGCTGCTCTTCAAGGAGCCACGCAACCCCATTCACAGCCCCACAAACGCTGGCGCTCTCTCTTGCGACAGCCTCCCAAAGTCCAATACTAGCTGCCTGCACCCCTCGGTACGGCCGGAGCCCAGCTCAGCAATTGCAAACGTCCAGGGATTCCTCCCACACCAAAGGGGCCAGGACCAAAAGTTCTTGCTGCTCTTCAAGGAGCCAGGCAACCCCATTCACAGCCCCACAAACGATGGCGTGCTCTCTTTCGACAGCCTCCCAAAGTCCAATACTAGCTGCCTGCACCCCTCGGTACAGCCGGAGCCCGGCTCAGCAATTGCAAACGTCCAGGGATTCCTCCCACACCAAAGGTGCCAGGACCAAAAGCTCTTGCTGCTCTTCAAGGAGCCAGGCAACCCCATTCACAGCCCCACAAACGCTGGCGCTCTCTCTTTCGACAGCCTCCCAAAGTCCAACACTAGCTGCCTGCGCTGCTGAGTACAGCCGGAGCCCGGCTCAGCAATTGCGAACGTCCAGGGATTCCTCCCACACCAAAGGGGCCAGGACCAAAAGCTCTTGCTGCTCTTCAAGGAGCCACGCAACCCCATTCACAGCCCCACAAACGCTGGCGCTCTCTCTTGCGACAGCCTCCCAAAGTCCAACACTAGCTGCCTGCGCCACTCGGTACAGCCGGAGCCCGGCTCAGCAATTGCAAACGTCCAGGGATTCCTCCCACACCAAAGGGGCCAGGACCAAAAGCTCTTGTTGCTCTTCAAGGAGCCACGCAACCCCATTCACAGCCCCACAAACGCTGGCGCTCTCTCTTGCGACAGCCTCCCAAAGTCCAACACTAGCTGCCTGCACCACTCGGTACAGCCGGAGCCCGGCTCAGCAATTGCAAACGTCCAGGGATTCCTCCCACACCAAAGGGGCCAGGACCAAAAGCTCTTGCTGCTCTTCAAGGAGTCAGGCAACCCCATTCACAGCCCCACAAACGATGGCGCTCTCTCTTTCAAGAGCCTCCCAAAGTCCAATACTAGCTGCCTGCACCCCTCGGTACAGCCGGAGCCCGGCTCAGCAATTGCGAACGTCCAGGGATTCCTCCCACACCAAAGGGGCCAGGACCAAAAGCTCTTGCTGCTCTTCAAGGAGCCACGCAACCCCATTCACAGCCCCACAAACGCTGGCGCTCTCTCTTGCAACAGCCTCCCAAAGTCCAATACTACCTGCATACACCAGTAAATACAGCAGAGAGCCCGGCTCAGCAATTGCGAACGTCCAGGGATTCCTGCCACATCAAAGGTGCCAGGACCAAAAGCTCTTGCTGCTCTTCAAGGAGCCACGCAACCCCATTCACAGCCCCACAAACGATGGCGCTCTCTCTTGCGACAGCCTCCCAAAGTCCAATACTACCTGCCTGCGCCGCTGAGTACAGCCGGAGCCCGGCTCAGCAATTGCGAACGTCCAGGGATTCCTCCCACACCAAAGGGGCCAGGACCAAAAGCTCTTGCTGCTCTTCAAGGAGCCACGCAACCCCATTCACAGCCCCACAAACGATGGCGCTCTCTCTTGCGACAGCCTCCCAAAGTCCAACACTAGCTGACTGCGCCGCTGAGTACAGCCGGAGCCCGGCTCAGCAATTGCGAACGTCCAGGGATTCCTCCCACACCAAAGGGGCCAGGACCAAAAGCTCTTCCTGCTCTTCAAGGAGCCAGGCAACCCCATTCACAGCCCCACAAACGATGGCGCTCTCTCTTGCGACAGCCTCCCAAAGTCCAACACTAGCTGCCTGCACCCCTCGGTACAGCCGGAGCCCGGCTCAGCAATTGTGAACGTCCAGGGATTCCTCCCACACCAAAGGGGCCAGGACCTAAAGCTCTTGCTGCTCTTCAAGGAGCCAGGCAACCCCATTCACAGCCCCACAAACGATGGCGCTCTCTCTTGCGACAGCCTCCCAAAGTCCAACA
This sequence comes from Platalea leucorodia, assembly GCF_965183815.1. Classification (NCBI taxonomy): domain Eukaryota; kingdom Metazoa; phylum Chordata; class Aves; order Pelecaniformes; family Threskiornithidae; genus Platalea; species Platalea leucorodia. Next base: position 48,705 of record NW_028121302.1, read on the forward strand.
CTAGCTGCCTGCGCTGCTGAGTACAGCCGGAGCCCGGCTCAGCAATTGCGAACGTCCAGGGATTCCTCCCACACCAAAGGGGCCAGGACCAAAAGCTCTTGCTGCTCTTCAAGGAGCCACGCAACCCCATTCACAGCCCCACAAACGATGGCGCTCTCTCTTTCAAGAGCCTCCCAAAGTCCAATACTAGCTGCCTGCGCCGCTCGGTACAGCCGGAGCCCGGCTCAGCAATTGCGAACGTCCAGGGATTCCTCCCACACCAAAGGGGCCAGGACCAAAAGCTCTTGCTGCTCTTCAAGGAGCCACGCAACCCCATTCACAGCCCCACAAACGCTGGCGCTCTCTCTTGCGACAGCCTCCCAAAGTCCAATACTAGCTGCCTGCACCACCGAGTACAGCCGGAGCCCGGCTCAGCAATTGCGAACGTCCAGGGATTCCTGCCACACCAAAGGTGCCAGGACCAAAAGCTCTTGCTGCTCTTCAAGGAGCCACGCAACCCCATTCACAGCCCACAAACGCTGGCGCTCTCTCTTGCGACAGCCTCCCAAAGTCCAATACTAGCTGCCTGCACCCCTCGGTACGGCCGGAGCCCAGCTCAGCAATTGCGAACGTCCAGGGATTCCTCCCACACCAAAGGGGCCAGGACCAAAAGTTCTTGCTGCTCTTCAAGGAGCCAGGCAACCCCATTCACAGCCCCACAAACGATGGCGCGCTCTCTTTCGACAGCCTCCCAAAGTCCAATACTAGCTGCCTGCACCCCTCGGTACAGCCGGAGCCCGGCTCAGCAATTGCAAACGTCCAGGGATTCCTCCCACACCAAAGGGGCCAGGACCAAAAGCTCTTGCTGCTCTTCAAGGAGCCAGGCAACCCCATTCACAGCCCCACAAACGCTGGCGCTCTCTCTTTCGACAGCCTCCCAAAGTCCAACACTAGCTGCCTGCGCTGCTGAGTACAGCCGGAGCCCGGCTCAGCAATTGCGAACGTCCAGGGATTCCTCCCACACCAAAGGGGCCAGGACCAAAAGCTCTTGCTGCTCTTCAAGGAGCCAGGCAACCCCCTTCACAGCCCCACAAACGATGGCGCTCTCTCTTGCGACAGCCTCCCAAAGTCCAATAATAGCTGCCTGCACCCCTCGGTACAGCCGGAGCCCGGCTCAGCAATTGCAAACGTCCAGGGATTCCTCCCACACCAAAGGGGCCAGGACCAAAAGCTCTTGTTGCTCTTCAAGGAGCCAGGCAACCCCATTCACAGCCCCACAAACGCTGGCGCTCTCTCTTGCGACAGCCTCCCAAAGTCCAACACTAGCTGCCTGCACCACTCGGTACAGCCGGAGCCCGGCTCAGCAATTGCAAACGTCCAGGGATTCCTCCCACACCAAAGGGGCCAGGACCAAAAGCTCTTGCTGCTCTTCAAGGAGCCACGCAACCCCCTTCACAGCCCCACAAACGATGGCGCTCTCTCTTTCAAGAGCCTCCCAAAGTCCAATACTAACTGCCTGCACCAATGAGTACAGCCAGACCCCGGCTCAGCAATTGCGAACGTCCAGGGATTCCTCCCACACCAAAGGGGCCAGGACCAAAAGCTCTTGCTGCTCTTCAAGGAGCCAGGCAACCCCATTCACAGCCCCACAAACGATGGCGCTCTCTCTTGCGACAGCCTCCCAAAGTCCAATACTAGCTGCCTGCACCAGTGAGTACAGCCAGACCCCAGCTCAGCAATTGCAAACGTCCAGGGATTCCTCCCACAGCAAAGGGGCCAGGACCAAAACCTCTTGCTGCTCTTCAAGGAGCCACGCAACCCCATTCACAGCCCCACAAACGCTGGCGCTCTCTCTTGCGACAGCCTCCCAAAGTCCAATACTAGCTGCCTGCACCACCGAGTACAGCCGGAGCCCGGCTCAGGAACTGCGAACATCCAGGGATTCCTGCCACACCAAAGGTGCCAGGACCAAAAGCTCTTGCTGCTCTTCAAGGAGCCACGCAACCCCATTCACAGCCCCACAAACGCTGGCGCTCTCTCTTGCGACAGCCTCCCAAAGTCCAATACTAGCTGCCTGCACCCCTCGGTACGGCCGGAGCCCAGCTCAGCAATTGCGAACGTCCAGGGATTCCTCCCACACCAAAGGGGCCAGGACCAAAAGTTCTTGCTGCTCTTCAAGGAGCCAGGCAACCCCATTCACAGCCCCACAAACGCTGGCGCGCTCTCTTTCGACAGCCTCCCAAAGTCCAACACTAGCTGCCTGCGCTGCTGAGTACAGCCGGAGCCCGGCTCAGCAATTGCGAACGTCCAGGGATTCCTCCCACACCAAAGGGGCCAGGACCAAAAGCTCTTGCTGCTCTTCAAGGAGCCAGGCAACCCCCTTCACAGCCCCACAAACGATGGCGCTCTCTCTTGCGACAGCCTCCCAAAGTCCAATAATAGCTGCCTGCACCCCTCGGTACAGCCGGAGCCCGGCTCAGCAATTGCAAACGTCCAGGGATTCCTCCCACACCAAAGGGGCCAGGACCAAAAGCTCTTGTTGCTCTTCAAGGAGCCAGGCAACCCCATTCACAGCCCCACAAACGCTGGCGCTCTCTCTTGCGACAGCCTCCCAAAGTCCAACACTAGCTGCCTGCACCACTCGGTACAGCCGGAGCCCGGCTCAGCAATTGCAAACGTCCAGGGATTCCTCCCACACCAAAGGGGCCAGGACCAAAAGCTCTTGCTGCTCTTCAAGGAGCCACGCAACCCCCTTCACAGCCCCACAAACGATGGCGCTCTCTCTTTCAAGAGCCTCCCAAAGTCCAATACTAACTGCCTGCACCAATGAGTACAGCCAGACCCCGGCTCAGCAATTGCGAACGTCCAGGGATTCCTCCCACACCAAAGGGGCCAGGACCAAAAGCTCTTGCTGCTCTTCAAGGAGCCAGGCAACCCCATTCACAGCCCCACAAACGATGGCGCTCTCTCTTGCGACAGCCTCCCAAAGTCCAATACTAGCTGCCTGCACCAGTGAGTACAGCCAGACCCCAGCTCAGCAATTGCAAACGTCCAGGGATTCCTCCCACAGCAAAGGGGCCAGGACCAAAACCTCTTGCTGCTCTTCAAGGAGCCACGCAACCCCATTCACAGCCCCACAAACGATGGCGCTCTCTCTTGCGACAGCCTCCCAAAGTCCAATACTAGCTGCCTGCACCACCGAGTACAGCCGGAGCCCGGCTCAGGAACTGCGAACATCCAGGGATTCCTGCCACACCAAAGGGGCCAGGACCAAAAGCTCTTGCTGCTCTTCAAGGAGCCACGCAACCCCATTCACAGCCCCACAAACGCTGGCGCTCTCTCTTGCGACAGCCTCCCAAAGTCCAATACTAGCTGCCTGCACCCCTCGGTACGGCCGGAGCCCAGCTCAGCAATTGCGAACGTCCAGGGATTCCTCCCACACCAAAGGGGCCAGGACCAAAAGTTCTTGCTGCTCTTCAAGGAGCCAGGCAACCCCATTCACAGCCCCACAAACGATGGCGCGCTCTCTTTCGACAGCCTCCCAAAGTCCAATACTAGCTGCCTGCACCCCTCGGTACAGCCGGAGCCCGGCTCAGCAATTGCAAACGTCCAGGGATTCCTCCCACACCAAAGGGGCCAGGACCAAAAGCTCTTGCTGCTCTTCAAGGAGCCAGGCAACCCCATTCACAGCCCCACAAACGCTGGCGCTCTCTCTTTCGACAGCCTCCCAAAGTCCAATACTAGCTGCCTGCGCTGCTGAGTACAGCCGGAGCCCGGCTCAGCAATTGCGAACGTCCAGGGATTCCTCCCACACCAAAGGGGCCAGGACCAAAAGCTCTTGCTGCTCTTCAAGGAGCCAGGCAACCCCCTTCACAGCCCCACAAACGATGGCGCTCTCTCTTGCGACAGCCTCCCAAAGTCCAATAATAGCTGCCTGCACCCCTCGGTACAGCCGGAGCCCGGCTCAGCAATTGCAAACGTCCAGGGATTCCTCCCACACCAAAGGGGCCAGGACCAAAAGCTCTTGTTGCTCTTCAAGGAGCCAGGCAACCCCATTCACAGCCCCACAAACGCTGGCGCTCTCTCTTGCGACAGCCTCCCAAAGTCCAACACTAGCTGCCTGCACCACTCGGTACAGCCGGAGCCCGGCTCAGCAATTGCAAACGTCCAGGGATTCCTCCCACACCAAAGGGGCCAGGACCAAAAGCTCTTGCTGCTCTTCAAGGAGTCAGGCAACCCCATTCACAGCCCCACAAACGATGGCGCTCTCTCTTGTGACAGCCTCCCAAAGTCCAATACTAGCTGCCTGCACCCCTCGGTACAGCCGGAGCCCGGCTCAGCAATTGCGAACGTCCAGGGATTCCTCCCACACCAAAGGGGCCAGGACCAAAAGCTCTTGCTGCTCTTCAAGGAGCCACGCAACCCCATTCACAGCCCCACAAACGCTGGCGCTCTCTCTTGCGACAGCCTCCCAAAGTCCAATACTACCTGCGTACACCAGTAAATACAGCAGAGAGCCCGGCTCAGCAATTGCGAACGTCCAGGGATTCCTGCCACATCAAAGGGGCCAGGACCAAAAGCTCTTGCTGCTCTTCAAGGAGCCAGGCAACCCCATTCACAGCCCCACAAACGATGGCGCTCTCTCTTGAGACAGCCTCCCAAAGTCCAACACTACCTGCCTGCGCCGCTCGGTACGGCCGGAGCCCGGCTCAGCAATTGCAAACGTCCAGGGATTCCTCCCACACCAAAGGGGCCAGGACCAAAAGCTCTTGTTGCTCTTCAAGGAGCCAGGCAACCCCATTCACAGCCCCACAAACGATGGCGCTCTCTCTTGAGACAGCCTCCCAAAGTCCAACACTAGCTGCCTGCGCTGCTGAGTACAGCCGGAGCCCGGCTCAGCAATTGCGAACGTCCAGGGATTCCTCCCACACCAAAGGGGCCAGGACCAAAAGCTCTTGCTGCTCTTCAAGGAGCCAGGCAACCCCATTCACAGCCCCACAAACGCTGGCGCTCTCTCTTGCGACAGCCTCCCAAAGTCCAACACTAGCTGCCTGCGCCACTCGGTACAGCCGGAGCCCGGCTCAGCAATTGCGAACGTCCAGGGATTCCTGCCACACCAAAGGGGCCAGGACCAAAAGCTCTTGTTGCTCTTCAAGGAGCCAGGCAACCCCTTTCACAGCCCCACAAACGATGGCGCTCTCTCTTGCGACAGCCTCCCAAACTCCAATACTAGCTGCCTGCACCCCTCGGTACGGCCGGAGCCAGGCTCAGCAATTGCAAACGTCCAGGGATTCCTCCCACACCAAAGGGGCCAGGACCAAAAGCTCTTGTTGCTCTTCAAGGAGCCAGGCAACCCCATTCACAGCCCCACAAACGCTGGCGCTCTCTCTTTCAAGAGCCTCCCAAAGTCCAATACTAGCTGCCTGCGCTGCTGAGTACAGCCGGAACCCGGCTCAGCAATTGCGAACGTCCAGGGATTCCTCCCACACCAAAGGGGCCAGGACCAAAAGCTCTTGCTGCTCTTCAAGGAGCCAGGCAACCCCATTCACAGCCCCACAAACGCTAGCGCTCTCTCTTGCAACAGCCTCCCAAAGTCCAATACTAGCTGCCTGCGCCACTCGGTACAGCCGGAGCCCGGCTCAGCAATTGCGAACGTCCAGGGATTCCTCCCACACCAAAGGTGCCAGGACCAAAAGCTCTTGCTGCTCTTCAAGGAGCCACGCAACCCCATTCACAGCCCCACAAACGCTGGCGCTCTCTCTTTCGACAGCCTCCCAAAGTCCAACACTAGCTGCCTGCGCTGCTGAGTACAGCCGGAGCCCGGCTCAGCAATTGCGAACGTCCAGGGATTCCTCCCACACCAAAGGGGCCAGGACCAAAAGCTCTTGCTGCTCTTCAAGGAGCCAGGCAACCCCCTTCACAGCCCCACAAACGATGGCGCTCTCTCTTGCGACAGCCTCCCAAAGTCCAATAATAGCTGCCTGCACCCCTCGGTACAGCCGGAGCCCGGCTCAGCAATTGCAAACGTCCAGGGATTCCTACCACACCAAAGGGGCCAGGACCAAAAGCTCTTGTTGCTCTTCAAGGAGCCAGGCAACCCCATTCACAGCCCCACAAACGCTGGCGCTCTCTCTTTCGACAGCCTCCCAAAGTCCAACACTAGCTGCCTGCACCACTCGGTACAGCCGGAGCCCGGCTCAGCAATTGCAAACGTCCAGGGATTCCTCCCACACCAAAGGGGCCAGGACCAAAAGCTCTTGCTGCTCTTCAAGGAGCCAGGCAACCCCCTTCACAGCCCCACAAACGATGGCGCTCTCTCTTTCAAGAGCCTCCCAAAGTCCAATACTAACTGCCTGCACCAATGAGTACAGCCAGACCCCGGCTCAGCAATTGCGAACGTCCAGGGATTCCTCCCACACCAAAGGGGCCAGGACCAAAAGCTCTTGCTGCTCTTCAAGGAGCCAGGCAACCCCATTCACAGCCCCACAAACGATGGCGCTCTCTCTTGCGACAGCCTCCCAAAGTCCAATACTAGCTGCCTGCACCAGTGAGTACAGCCAGACCCCAGCTCAGCAATTGCAAACGTCCAGGGATTCCTCCCACAGCAAAGGGGCCAGGACCAAAACCTCTTGCTGCTCTTCAAGGAGCCACGCAACCCCATTCACAGCCCCACAAACGCTGGCGCTCTCTCTTGCGACAGCCTCCCAAAGTCCAATACTAGCTGCCTGCACCACCGAGTACAGCCGGAGCCCGGCTCAGGAACTGCGAACATCCAGGGATTCCTGCCACACCAAAGGTGCCAGGACCAAAAGCTCTTGCTGCTCTTCAAGGAGCCACGCAACCCCATTCACAGCCCCACAAACGCTGGCGCTCTCTCTTGAGACAGCCTCCCAAAGTCCAACACTACCTGCCTGCGCCGCTCGGTACGGCCGGAGCCCGGCTCAGCAATTGCGAACGTCCAGGGATTCCTCCCACACCAAAGGGGCCAGGACCAAAAGTTCTTGCTGCTCTTCAAGGAGCCAGGCAACCCCATTCACAGCCCCACAAACGCTGGCGCTCTCTCTTGAGACAGCCTCCCAAAGTCCAACACTAGCTGCCTGCGCTGCTGAGTACAGCCGGAGCCCGGCTCAGCAATTGCGAACGTCCAGGGATTCCTCCCACACCAAAGGGGCCAGGACCAAAAGCTCTTGCTGCTCTTCAAGGAGCCAGGCAACCCCATTCACAGCCCCACAAACGCTGGCGCTCTCTCTTGCGACAGCCTCCCAAAGTCCAATAATAGCTGCCTGCACCCCTCGGTACAGCCGGAGCCCGGCTCAGCAATTGCAAACGTCCAGGGATTCCTCCCACACCAAAGGGGCCAGGACCAAAAGCTCTTGTTGCTCTTCAAGGAGCCAGGCAACCCCATTCACAGCCCCACAAACGCTGGCGCTCTCTCTTGCGACAGCCTCCCAAAGTCCAACACTAGCTGCCTGCACCACTCGGTACAGCCGGAGCCCGGCTCAGCAATTGCAAACGTCCAGGGATTCCTCCCACACCAAAGGGGCCAGGACCAAAAGCTCTTGCTGCTCTTCAAGGAGCCACGCAACCCCCTTCACAGCCCCACAAACGATGGCGCTCTCTCTTTCAAGAGCCTCCCAAAGTCCAATACTAACTGCCTGCACCAATGAGTACAGCCAGACCCCGGCTCAGCAATTGCGAACGTCCAGGGATTCCTCCCACACCAAAGGGGCCAGGACCAAAAGCTCTTGCTGCTCTTCAAGGAGCCAGGCAACCCCATTCACAGCCCCACAAACGATGGCGCTCTCTCTTGCGACAGCCTCCCAAAGTCCAATACTAGCTGCCTGCACCAGTGAGTACAGCCAGACCCCAGCTCAGCAATTGCAAACGTCCAGGGATTCCTCCCACAGCAAAGGGGCCAGGACCAAAACCTCTTGCTGCTCTTCAAGGAGCCACGCAACCCCATTCACAGCCCCACAAACGCTGGCGCTCTCTCTTGCGACAGCCTCCCAAAGTCCAATACTAGCTGCCTGCACCACCGAGTACAGCCGGAGCCCGGCTCAGGAACTGCGAACATCCAGGGATTCCTGCCACACCAAAGGTGCCAGGACCAAAAGCTCTTGCTGCTCTTCAAGGAGCCAGGCAACCCCATTCACAGCCCCACAAACGATGGCGCGCTCTCTTTCGACAGCCTCCCAAAGTCCAATACTAGCTGCCTGCACCCCTCGGTACAGCCGGAGCCCGGCTCAGCAATTGCAAACGTCCAGGGATTCCTCCCACACCAAAGGTGCCAGGACCAAAAGCTCTTGCTGCTCTTCAAGGAGCCAGGCAACCCCATTCACAGCCCCACAAACGCTGGCGCTCTCTCTTTCGACAGCCTCCCAAAGTCCAACACTAGCTGCCTGCGCTGCTGAGTACAGCCGGAGCCCGGCTCAGCAATTGCGAACGTCCAGGGATTCCTCCCACACCAAAGGGGCCAGGACCAAAAGCTCTTGCTGCTCTTCAAGGAGCCAGGCAACCCCCTTCACAGCCCCACAAACGATGGCGCTCTCTCTTGCGACAGCCTCCCAAAGTCCAATAATAGCTGCCTGCACCCCTCGGTACAGCCGGAGCCCGGCTCAGCAATTGCGAACATCCAGGGATTCCTCCCACACCAAAGGGGCCAGGACCAAAAGCTCTTGTTGCTCTTCAAGGAGCCACGCAACCCCATTCACAGCCCCACAAACGCTGGCGCTCTCTCTTGCGACAGCCTCCCAAAGTCCAACACTAGCTGCCTGCACCACTCGGTACAGCCGGAGCCCGGCTCAGCAATTGCAAACGTCCAGGGATTCCTCCCACACCAAAGGGGCCAGGACCAAAAGCTCTTGCTGCTCTTCAAGGAGTCAGGCAACCCCATTCACAGCCCCACAAACGATGGCGCTCTCTCTTGTGACAGCCTCCCAAAGTCCAATACTAGCTGCCTGCACCCCTCGGTACAGCCGGAGCCCGGCTCAGCAATTGCGAACGTCCAGGGATTCCTCCCACACCAAAGGGGCCAGGACCAAAAGCTCTTGCTGCTCTTCAAGGAGCCACGCAACCCCATTCACAGCCCCACAAACGCTGGCGCTCTCTCTTGCGACAGCCTCCCAAAGTCCAATACTACCTGCGTACACCAGTAAATACAGCAGAGAGCCCGGCTCAGCAATTGCGAACGTCCAGGGATTCCTGCCACATCAAAGGGGCCAGGACCAAAAGCTCTTGCTGCTCTTCAAGGAGCCAGGCAACCCCATTCACAGCCCCACAAACGATGGCGCTCTCTCTTGAGACAGCCTCCCAAAGTCCAACACTACCTGCCTGCGCCGCTCGGTACGGCCGGAGCCCGGCTCAGCAATTGCAAACGTCCAGGGATTCCTCCCACACCAAAGGGGCCAGGACCAAAAGCTCTTGTTGCTCTTCAAGGAGCCAGGCAACCCCATTCACAGCCCCACAAACGATGGCGCTCTCTCTTGAGACAGCCTCCCAAAGTCCAACACTAGCTGCCTGCGCTGCTGAGTACAGCCGGAGCCCGGCTCAGCAATTGCGAACGTCCAGGGATTCCTCCCACACCAAAGGGGCCAGGACCAAAAGCTCTTGCTGCTCTTCAAGGAGCCAGGCAACCCCATTCACAGCCCCACAAACGCTGGCGCTCTCTCTTGCGACAGCCTCCCAAAGTCCAATACTACCTGCCTGCGCCACTCGGTACAGCCGGAGCCCGGCTCAGCAATTGCGAACGTCCAGGGATTCCTCCCACACCAAAGGGGCCAGGACCAAAAGCTCTTGTTGCTCTTCAAGGAGCCAGGCAACCCCTTTCACAGCCCCACAAACGATGGCGCTCTCTCTTGCGACAGCCTCCCAAACTCCAATACTAGCTGCCTGCACCCCTCGGTACGGCCGGAGCCAGGCTCAGCAATTGCAAACGTCCAGGGATTCCTCCCACACCAAAGGGGCCAGGACCAAAAGCTCTTGTTGCTCTTCAAGGAGCCAGGCAACCCCATTCACAGCCCCACAAACGCTGGCGCTCTCTCTTTCAAGAGCCTCCCAAAGTCCAATACTAGCTGCCTGCGCCGCTCGGTACAGCCGGAGCCCGGCTCAGCAATTGCAAACGTCCAGGGATTCCTCCCACACCAAAGGGGCCAGGACCAAAAGCTCTTGCTGCTCTTCAAGGAGCCACGCAACCCCCTTCACAGCCCCACAAACGATGGCGCTCTCTCTTGCGACAGGCTCCCGAAGTCCAATACTAGCTGCCTGCGCCGCTCGGTACAGCCGGAGCCCGGCTCAGCAATAGCGAACGTCCAGGGATTCCTCCCACACCAAAGGGGCCAGGACCAAAAGCTCTTGCTGCTCTTCAAGGAGTCAGGCAACCCCATTCACAGCCCCACAAATGCTGGCGCTCTCTCTTGCGACAGCCTCCCAAAGTCCAATACTAGCTGCCTGCGCTGCTAAGTAAAGCCGGAGCCCCGCTCAGCAATTGCGAACGTCCAGGGATTCCTCCCACACCAAAGGGGCCAGGACCAAAAGCTCTTGCTGCTCTTCAAGGAGCCACGCAACCCCATTCACAGCCCCACAAACGCTGGCGCTCTCTCTTGCGACAGCCTCCCAAAGTCCAATACTACCTGCGTACACCAGTAAATACAGCAGAGAGCCCGGCTCAGCAATTGCGAACGTCCAGGGATTCCTGCCACATCAAAGGTGCCAGGACCAAAAGCTCTTGCTGCTCTTCAAGGAGCCAGGCAACCCCATTCACAGCCCCACAAACGATGGCGCTCTCTCTTTCGACAGCCTCCCAAAGTCCAATACTACCTGCCTGCGCCGCTGAGTACAGCCGGAGCCCGGCTCAGCAATTGCGAACGTCCAGGGATTCCTCCCACACCAAAGGGGCCAGGACCAAAAGCTCTTGCTGCTCTTCAAGGAGCCAGGCAACCCCATTCACAGCCCCACAAACGATGGCGCTCTCTCTTGCGACAGCCTCCCAAAGTCCAATACTAGCTGCCTGCACCACCAAGTACAGCCGGAGCCCAGCTCAGCAATTGCGAACGTCCAGGGATTCCTCCCACACCAAAGGGGCCAGGACCAAAAGCTCTTGCTGCTCTTCAAGGAGCCACGCAACCCCATTCACAGCCCCACAAACGATGGCGCTCTCTCTTGCGACAGCCTCCCAAAGTCCAATACTAGCTGCCTGCGCCGCTCGGTACAGCCGGAGCCCGGCTCAGCAATTGCAAACGTCCAGGGATTCCTCCCACACCAAAGGGGCCAGGACCAAAAGCTCTTGCTGCTCTTCAAGGAGCCACGCAACCCCCTTCACAGCCCCACAAACGATGGCGCTCTCTCTTGCGACAGGCTCCCGAAGTCCAATACAAGCTGCCTGCGCCGCTCGGTACAGCCGGAGCCCGGCTCAGCAATAGCGAACGTCCAGGGATTCCTCCCACACCAAAGGGGCCAGGACCAAAAGCTCTTGCTGCTCTTCAAGGAGTCAGGCAACCCCATTCACAGCCCCACAAATGCTGGCGCTCTCTCTTGCGACAGCCTCCCAAAGTCCAATACTAGCTGCCTGCGCTGCTAAGTAAAGCCGGAGCCCCGCTCAGCAATTGCGAACGTCCAGGGATTCCTCCCACACCAAAGGGGCCAGGACCAAAAGCTCTTGCTGCTCTTCAAGGAGCCACGCAACCCCATTCACAGCCCCACAAACGCTGGCGCTCTCTCTTGCGACAGCCTCCCAAAGTCCAATACTACCTGCGTACACCAGTAAATACAGCAGAGAGCCCGGCTCAGCAATTGCGAACGTCCAGGGATTCCTGCCACATCAAAGGTGCCAGGACCAAAAGCTCTTGCTGCTCTTCAAGGAGCCAGGCAACCCCATTCACAGCCCCACAAACGATGGCGCTCTCTCTTTCGACAGCCTCCCAAAGTCCAATACTACCTGCCTGCGCCGCTGAGTACAGCCGGAGCCCGGCTCAGCAATTGCGAACGTCCAGGGATTCCTCCCACACCAAAGGGGCCAGGACCAAAAGCTCTTGCTGCTCTTCAAGGAGCCAGGCAACCCCATTCACAGCCCCACAAACGCTGGCGCTCTCTCTTGCGACAGCCTCCCAAAGTCCAATACTACCTGCCTGCGCCGCTCGGTACAGCCGGAGCCCGGCTCAGCAATTGCGAACGTCCAGGGATTCCTCCCACACCAAAGGGGCCAGGACCAAAAGCTCTTGCTGCTCTTCAAGGAGCCAGGCAACCCCATTCACAGCCCCACAAACGATGGCGCTCTCTCTTGCGACAGCCTCCCAAAGTCCAACACTAGCTGCCTGCACCCCTCGGTACAGCCGGAGCCCGGCTCAGCAATTGTGAACGTCCAGGGATTCCTCCCACACCAAAGGGGCCAGGACCTAAAGCTCTTGCTGCTCTTCAAGGAGCCAGGCAACCCCATTCACAGCCCCACAAACGATGGCGCTCTCTCTTGCGACAGCCTCCCAAAGTCCAACACTAGCTGCCTGCGCTGCTGAGTACAGCCGGAGCCCGGCTCAGCAATTGCGAACGTCCAGGGATTCCTCCCACACCAAAGGGGCCAGGACCAAAAGCTCTTGCTGCTCTTCAAGGAGCCACGCAACCCCATTCACAGCCCCACAAACGATGGCGCTCTCTCTTTCAAGAGCCTCCCAAAGTCCAATACTAGCTGCCTGCGCCGCTCGGTACAGCCGGAGCCCGGCTCAGCAATTGCGAACGTCCAGGGATTCCTCCCACACCAAAGGGGCCAGGACCAAAAGCTCTTGCTGCTCTTCAAGGAGCCACGCAACCCCATTCACAGCCCCACAAACGATGGCGCTCTCTCTTGCAACAGCCTCCCAAAGTCCAATACTACCTGCGTACACCAGTAAATACAGCAGAGAGCCCGGCTCAGCAATTGTGAACGTCCAGGGATTCCTGCCACACCAAAGGGGCCAGGACCAAAAGCTCTTGCTGCTCTTCAAGGAGCCACGCAACCCCATTCACAGCCCCACAAATGCTGGCGCTCTCTCTTGCGACAGCCTCCCAAAGTCCAACACTAGCTGCCTTCGCTGCTGAGTACAGCCGGAGCCCGGCTCAGCAATTGCGAACGTCCGGGGATTCCTCCCACACCAAAGGGGCCAGGACCAAAAGCTCTTGCTGCTCTTACAGGAGCCAGGCAACCCCATTCACAGCCCCACAAATGCTGGCGCTCTCTCTTGCGACAGCCTCCCAAAGTCCAATACTAGCTGCCTGCACCACCAAGTACAGCCGGAGCCCGGCTCAGCAATTGCGAACGTCCAGGGATTCCTCCCACACCAAAGGGGCCAGGACCAAAAGCTCTTGCTGCTCTTCAAGGAGCCACGCAACCCCATTCACAGCCTCACAAACGCTGGCGCTCTCTCTTGCGACAGCCTCCCAAACTCCAATACTAGCTGCCTGCACCACCAAGTACAGCCAGAGCCCGGCTCAGCAATTGCGAACGTCCAGGGATTCCTCCCACACCAAAGGGGCCAGGACCAAAAGCTCTTGCTGCTCTTCAAGGAGCCAGGCAACCCCCTTCACAGCCCCACAAACGATGGCGCGCTCTCTTGCGACAGCCTCCCAAAGTCCAATAATAGCTGCCTGCACCCCTCGGTACAGCCGGAGCCCGGCTCAGCAATTGCAAACGTCCAGGGATTCCTCCCACACCAAAGGGGCCAGGACCAAAAGCTCTTGTTGCTCTTCAAGGAGCCAGGCAACCCCATTCACAGCCCCACAAACGCTGGCGCTCTCTCTTGCGACAGCCTCCCAAAGTCCAACACTAGCTGCCTGCACCACTCGGTACAGCCGGAGCCCGGCTCAGCAATTGCAAACGTCCAGGGATTCCTCCCACACCAAAGGGGCCAGGACCAAAAGCTCTTGCTGCTCTTCAAGGAGCCACGCAACCCCCTTCACAGCCCCACAAACGATGGCGCTCTCTCTTTCAAGAGCCTCCCAAAGTCCAATACTAACTGCCTGCACCAATGAGTACAGCCAGACCCCGGCTCAGCAATTGCGAACGTCCAGGGATTCCTCCCACACCAAAGGGGCCAGGACCAAAAGCTCTTGCTGCTCTTCAAGGAGCCAGGCAACCCCATTCACAGCCCCACAAACGATGGCGCTCTCTCTTGCGACAGCCTCCCAAAGTCCAATACTAGCTGCCTGCACCAGTGAGTACAGCCAGACCCCAGCTCAGCAATTGCAAACGTCCAGGGATTCCTCCCACAGCAAAGGGGCCAGGACCAAAACCTCTTGCTGCTCTTCAAGGAGCCACGCAACCCCATTCACAGCCCCACAAACGCTGGCGCTCTCTCTTGCGACAGCCTCCCAAAGTCCAATACTAGCTGCCTGCACCACCGAGTACAGCCGGAGCCCGGCTCAGGAACTGCGAACATCCAGGGATTCCTGCCACACCAAAGGTGCCAGGACCAAAAGCTCTTGCTGCTCTTCAAGGAGCCACGCAACCCCATTCACAGCCCCACAAACGCTGGCGCTCTCTCTTGCGACAGCCTCCCAAAGTCCAATACTAGCTGCCTGCACCCCTCGGTACGGCCGGAGCCCAGCTCAGCAATTGCGAACGTCCAGGGATTCCTCCCACACCAAAGGGGCCAGGACCAAAAGTTCTTGCTGCTCTTCAAGGAGCCAGGCAACCCCATTCACAGCCCCACAAACGCTGGCGCGCTCTCTTTCGACAGCCTCCCAAAGTCCAACACTAGCTGCCTGCGCTGCTGAGTACAGCCGGAGCCCGGCTCAGCAATTGCGAACGTCCAGGGATTCCTCCCACACCAAAGGGGCCAGGACCAAAAGCTCTTGCTGCTCTTCAAGGAGCCAGGCAACCCCCTTCACAGCCCCACAAACGATGGCGCTCTCTCTTGCGACAGCCTCCCAAAGTCCAATAATAGCTGCCTGCACCCCTCGGTACAGCCGGAGCCCGGCTCAGCAATTGCAAACGTCCAGGGATTCCTCCCACACCAAAGGGGCCAGGACCAAAAGCTCTTGTTGCTCTTCAAGGAGCCAGGCAACCCCATTCACAGCCCCACAAACGCTGGCGCTCTCTCTTGCGACAGCCTCCCAAAGTCCAACACTAGCTGCCTGCACCACTCGGTACAGCCGGAGCCCGGCTCAGCAATTGCAAACGTCCAGGGATTCCTCCCACACCAAAGGGGCCAGGACCAAAAGCTCTTGCTGCTCTTCAAGGAGCCACGCAACCCCCTTCACAGCCCCACAAACGATGGCGCTCTCTCTTTCAAGAGCCTCCCAAAGTCCAATACTAACTGCCTGCACCAATGAGTACAGCCAGACCCCGGCTCAGCAATTGCGAACGTCCAGGGATTCCTCCCACACCAAAGGGGCCAGGACCAAAAGCTCTTGCTGCTCTTCAAGGAGCCAGGCAACCCCATTCACAGCCCCACAAACGATGGCGCTCTCTCTTGCGACAGCCTCCCAAAGTCCAATACTAGCTGCCTGCACCAGTGAGTACAGCCAGACCCCAGCTCAGCAATTGCAAACGTCCAGGGATTCCTCCCACAGCAAAGGGGCCAGGACCAAAACCTCTTGCTGCTCTTCAAGGAGCCACGCAACCCCATTCACAGCCCCACAAACGATGGCGCTCTCTCTTGCGACAGCCTCCCAAAGTCCAATACTAGCTGCCTGCACCACCGAGTACAGCCGGAGCCCGGCTCAGGAACTGCGAACATCCAGGGATTCCTGCCACACCAAAGGGGCCAGGACCAAAAGCTCTTGCTGCTCTTCAAGGAGCCACGCAACCCCATTCACAGCCCCACAAACGCTGGCGCTCTCTCTTGCGACAGCCTCCCAAAGTCCAATACTAGCTGCCTGCACCCCTCGGTACGGCCGGAGCCCAGCTCAGCAATTGCGAACGTCCAGGGATTCCTCCCACACCAAAGGGGCCAGGACCAAAAGTTCTTGCTGCTCTTCAAGGAGCCAGGCAACCCCATTCACAGCCCCACAAACGATGGCGCGCTCTCTTTCGACAGCCTCCCAAAGTCCAATACTAGCTGCCTGCACCCCTCGGTACAGCCGGAGCCCGGCTCAGCAATTGCAAACGTCCAGGGATTCCTCCCACACCAAAGGGGCCAGGACCAAAAGCTCTTGCTGCTCTTCAAGGAGCCAGGCAACCCCATTCACAGCCCCACAAACGCTGGCGCTCTCTCTTTCGACAGCCTCCCAAAGTCCAATACTAGCTGCCTGCGCTGCTGAGTACAGCCGGAGCCCGGCTCAGCAATTGCGAACGTCCAGGGATTCCTCCCACACCAAAGGGGCCAGGACCAAAAGCTCTTGCTGCTCTTCAAGGAGCCAGGCAACCCCCTTCACAGCCCCACAAACGATGGCGCTCTCTCTTGCGACAGCCTCCCAAAGTCCAATAATAGCTGCCTGCACCCCTCGGTACAGCCGGAGCCCGGCTCAGCAATTGCAAACGTCCAGGGATTCCTCCCACACCAAAGGGGCCAGGACCAAAAGCTCTTGTTGCTCTTCAAGGAGCCAGGCAACCCCATTCACAGCCCCACAAACGCTGGCGCTCTCTCTTGCGACAGCCTCCCAAAGTCCAACACTAGCTGCCTGCACCACTCGGTACAGCCGGAGCCCGGCTCAGCAATTGCAAACGTCCAGGGATTCCTCCCACACCAAAGGGGCCAGGACCAAAAGCTCTTGCTGCTCTTCAAGGAGTCAGGCAACCCCATTCACAGCCCCACAAACGATGGCGCTCTCTCTTGTGACAGCCTCCCAAAGTCCAATACTAGCTGCCTGCACCCCTCGGTACAGCCGGAGCCCGGCTCAGCAATTGCGAACGTCCAGGGATTCCTCCCACACCAAAGGGGCCAGGACCAAAAGCTCTTGCTGCTCTTCAAGGAGCCACGCAACCCCATTCACAGCCCCACAAACGCTGGCGCTCTCTCTTGCGACAGCCTCCCAAAGTCCAATACTACCTGCGTACACCAGTAAATACAGCAGAGAGCCCGGCTCAGCAATTGCGAACGTCCAGGGATTCCTGCCACATCAAAGGGGCCAGGACCAAAAGCTCTTGCTGCTCTTCAAGGAGCCAGGCAACCCCATTCACAGCCCCACAAACGATGGCGCTCTCTCTTGAGACAGCCTCCCAAAGTCCAACACTACCTGCCTGCGCCGCTCGGTACGGCCGGAGCCCGGCTCAGCAATTGCAAACGTCCAGGGATTCCTCCCACACCAAAGGGGCCAGGACCAAAAGCTCTTGTTGCTCTTCAAGGAGCCAGGCAACCCCATTCACAGCCCCACAAACGATGGCGCTCTCTCTTGAGACAGCCTCCCAAAGTCCAACACTAGCTGCCTGCGCTGCTGAGTACAGCCGGAGCCCGGCTCAGCAATTGCGAACGTCCAGGGATTCCTCCCACACCAAAGGGGCCAGGACCAAAAGCTCTTGCTGCTCTTCAAGGAGCCAGGCAACCCCATTCACAGCCCCACAAACGCTGGCGCTCTCTCTTGCGACAGCCTCCCAAAGTCCAATACTACCTGCCTGCGCCACTCGGTACAGCCGGAGCCCGGCTCAGCAATTGCGAACGTCCAGGGATTCCTGCCACACCAAAGGGGCCAGGACCAAAAGCTCTTGTTGCTCTTCAAGGAGCCAGGCAACCCCTTTCACAGCCCCACAAACGATGGCGCTCTCTCTTGCGACAGCCTCCCAAACTCCAATACTAGCTGCCTGCACCCCTCGGTACGGCCGGAGCCAGGCTCAGCAATTGCAAACGTCCAGGGATTCCTCCCACACCAAAGGGGCCAGGACCAAAAGCTCTTGTTGCTCTTCAAGGAGCCAGGCAACCCCATTCACAGCCCCACAAACGCTGGCGCTCTCTCTTTCAAGAGCCTCCCAAAGTCCAATACTAGCTGCCTGCGCTGCTGAGTACAGCCGGAACCCGGCTCAGCAATTGCGAACGTCCAGGGATTCCTCCCACACCAAAGGGGCCAGGACCAAAAGCTCTTGCTGCTCTTCAAGGAGCCAGGCAACCCCATTCACAGCCCCACAAACGCTAGCGCTCTCTCTTGCAACAGCCTCCCAAAGTCCAATACTAGCTGCCTGCACCACCAAGTACAGCCGGAGCCCAGCTCAGCAATTGCGAACGTCCAGGGATTCCTCCCACACCAAAGGTGCCAGGACCAAAAGCTCTTGCTGCTCTTCAAGGAGCCACGCAACCCCATTCACAGCCCCACAAACGCTGGCGCTCTCTCTTTCGACAGCCTCCCAAAGTCCAACACTAGCTGCCTGCGCTGCTGAGTACAGCCGGAGCCCGGCTCAGCAATTGCGAACGTCCAGGGATTCCTCCCACACCAAAGGGGCCAGGACCAAAAGCTCTTGCTGCTCTTCAAGGAGCCAGGCAACCCCCTTCACAGCCCCACAAACGATGGCGCTCTCTCTTGCGACAGCCTCCCAAAGTCCAATAATAGCTGCCTGCACCCCTCGGTACAGCCGGAGCCCGGCTCAGCAATTGCAAACGTCCAGGGATTCCTACCACACCAAAGGGGCCAGGACCAAAAGCTCTTGTTGCTCTTCAAGGAGCCAGGCAACCCCATTCACAGCCCCACAAACGCTGGCGCTCTCTCTTTCGACAGCCTCCCAAAGTCCAACACTAGCTGCCTGCACCACTCGGTACAGCCGGAGCCCGGCTCAGCAATTGCAAACGTCCAGGGATTCCTCCCACACCAAAGGGGCCAGGACCAAAAGCTCTTGCTGCTCTTCAAGGAGCCAGGCAACCCCCTTCACAGCCCCACAAACGATGGCGCTCTCTCTTTCAAGAGCCTCCCAAAGTCCAATACTAACTGCCTGCACCAATGAGTACAGCCAGACCCCGGCTCAGCAATTGCGAACGTCCAGGGATTCCTCCCACACCAAAGGGGCCAGGACCAAAAGCTCTTGCTGCTCTTCAAGGAGCCAGGCAACCCCATTCACAGCCCCACAAACGATGGCGCTCTCTCTTGCGACAGCCTCCCAAAGTCCAATACTAGCTGCCTGCACCAGTGAGTACAGCCAGACCCCAGCTCAGCAATTGCAAACGTCCAGGGATTCCTCCCACAGCAAAGGGGCCAGGACCAAAACCTCTTGCTGCTCTTCAAGGAGCCACGCAACCCCATTCACAGCCCCACAAACGCTGGCGCTCTCTCTTGCGACAGCCTCCCAAAGTCCAATACTAGCTGCCTGCACCACCGAGTACAGCCGGAGCCCGGCTCAGGAACTGCGAACATCCAGGGATTCCTGCCACACCAAAGGTGCCAGGACCAAAAGCTCTTGCTGCTCTTCAAGGAGCCACGCAACCCCATTCACAGCCCCACAAACGCTGGCGCTCTCTCTTGAGACAGCCTCCCAAAGTCCAACACTACCTGCCTGCGCCGCTCGGTACGGCCGGAGCCCGGCTCAGCAATTGCGAACGTCCAGGGATTCCTCCCACACCAAAGGGGCCAGGACCAAAAGTTCTTGCTGCTCTTCAAGGAGCCAGGCAACCCCATTCACAGCCCCACAAACGCTGGCGCTCTCTCTTGAGACAGCCTCCCAAAG
Source organism: Platalea leucorodia (assembly GCF_965183815.1). Classification (NCBI taxonomy): domain Eukaryota; kingdom Metazoa; phylum Chordata; class Aves; order Pelecaniformes; family Threskiornithidae; genus Platalea; species Platalea leucorodia. Next base: position 68,233 of record NW_028121302.1, read on the forward strand.
TCCAACACTAGCTGCCTGCGCTGCTGAGTACAGCCGGAGCCCGGCTCAGCAATTGCGAACGTCCAGGGATTCCTCCCACACCAAAGGGGCCAGGACCAAAAGCTCTTGCTGCTCTTCAAGGAGCCAGGCAACCCCATTCACAGCCCCACAAACGCTGGCGCTCTCTCTTGCGACAGCCTCCCAAAGTCCAATAATAGCTGCCTGCACCCCTCGGTACAGCCGGAGCCCGGCTCAGCAATTGCAAACGTCCAGGGATTCCTCCCACACCAAAGGGGCCAGGACCAAAAGCTCTTGTTGCTCTTCAAGGAGCCAGGCAACCCCATTCACAGCCCCACAAACGCTGGCGCTCTCTCTTGCGACAGCCTCCCAAAGTCCAACACTAGCTGCCTGCACCACTCGGTACAGCCGGAGCCCGGCTCAGCAATTGCAAACGTCCAGGGATTCCTCCCACACCAAAGGGGCCAGGACCAAAAGCTCTTGCTGCTCTTCAAGGAGCCACGCAACCCCCTTCACAGCCCCACAAACGATGGCGCTCTCTCTTTCAAGAGCCTCCCAAAGTCCAATACTAACTGCCTGCACCAATGAGTACAGCCAGACCCCGGCTCAGCAATTGCGAACGTCCAGGGATTCCTCCCACACCAAAGGGGCCAGGACCAAAAGCTCTTGCTGCTCTTCAAGGAGCCAGGCAACCCCATTCACAGCCCCACAAACGATGGCGCTCTCTCTTGCGACAGCCTCCCAAAGTCCAATACTAGCTGCCTGCACCAGTGAGTACAGCCAGACCCCAGCTCAGCAATTGCAAACGTCCAGGGATTCCTCCCACAGCAAAGGGGCCAGGACCAAAACCTCTTGCTGCTCTTCAAGGAGCCACGCAACCCCATTCACAGCCCCACAAACGCTGGCGCTCTCTCTTGCGACAGCCTCCCAAAGTCCAATACTAGCTGCCTGCACCACCGAGTACAGCCGGAGCCCGGCTCAGGAACTGCGAACATCCAGGGATTCCTGCCACACCAAAGGTGCCAGGACCAAAAGCTCTTGCTGCTCTTCAAGGAGCCAGGCAACCCCATTCACAGCCCCACAAACGATGGCGCGCTCTCTTTCGACAGCCTCCCAAAGTCCAATACTAGCTGCCTGCACCCCTCGGTACAGCCGGAGCCCGGCTCAGCAATTGCAAACGTCCAGGGATTCCTCCCACACCAAAGGTGCCAGGACCAAAAGCTCTTGCTGCTCTTCAAGGAGCCAGGCAACCCCATTCACAGCCCCACAAACGCTGGCGCTCTCTCTTTCGACAGCCTCCCAAAGTCCAACACTAGCTGCCTGCGCTGCTGAGTACAGCCGGAGCCCGGCTCAGCAATTGCGAACGTCCAGGGATTCCTCCCACACCAAAGGGGCCAGGACCAAAAGCTCTTGCTGCTCTTCAAGGAGCCAGGCAACCCCCTTCACAGCCCCACAAACGATGGCGCTCTCTCTTGCGACAGCCTCCCAAAGTCCAATAATAGCTGCCTGCACCCCTCGGTACAGCCGGAGCCCGGCTCAGCAATTGCGAACATCCAGGGATTCCTCCCACACCAAAGGGGCCAGGACCAAAAGCTCTTGTTGCTCTTCAAGGAGCCACGCAACCCCATTCACAGCCCCACAAACGCTGGCGCTCTCTCTTGCGACAGCCTCCCAAAGTCCAACACTAGCTGCCTGCACCACTCGGTACAGCCGGAGCCCGGCTCAGCAATTGCAAACGTCCAGGGATTCCTCCCACACCAAAGGGGCCAGGACCAAAAGCTCTTGCTGCTCTTCAAGGAGTCAGGCAACCCCATTCACAGCCCCACAAACGATGGCGCTCTCTCTTGTGACAGCCTCCCAAAGTCCAATACTAGCTGCCTGCACCCCTCGGTACAGCCGGAGCCCGGCTCAGCAATTGCGAACGTCCAGGGATTCCTCCCACACCAAAGGGGCCAGGACCAAAAGCTCTTGCTGCTCTTCAAGGAGCCACGCAACCCCATTCACAGCCCCACAAACGCTGGCGCTCTCTCTTGCGACAGCCTCCCAAAGTCCAATACTACCTGCGTACACCAGTAAATACAGCAGAGAGCCCGGCTCAGCAATTGCGAACGTCCAGGGATTCCTGCCACATCAAAGGGGCCAGGACCAAAAGCTCTTGCTGCTCTTCAAGGAGCCAGGCAACCCCATTCACAGCCCCACAAACGATGGCGCTCTCTCTTGAGACAGCCTCCCAAAGTCCAACACTACCTGCCTGCGCCGCTCGGTACGGCCGGAGCCCGGCTCAGCAATTGCAAACGTCCAGGGATTCCTCCCACACCAAAGGGGCCAGGACCAAAAGCTCTTGTTGCTCTTCAAGGAGCCAGGCAACCCCATTCACAGCCCCACAAACGATGGCGCTCTCTCTTGAGACAGCCTCCCAAAGTCCAACACTAGCTGCCTGCGCTGCTGAGTACAGCCGGAGCCCGGCTCAGCAATTGCGAACGTCCAGGGATTCCTCCCACACCAAAGGGGCCAGGACCAAAAGCTCTTGCTGCTCTTCAAGGAGCCAGGCAACCCCATTCACAGCCCCACAAACGCTGGCGCTCTCTCTTGCGACAGCCTCCCAAAGTCCAATACTACCTGCCTGCGCCACTCGGTACAGCCGGAGCCCGGCTCAGCAATTGCGAACGTCCAGGGATTCCTCCCACACCAAAGGGGCCAGGACCAAAAGCTCTTGTTGCTCTTCAAGGAGCCAGGCAACCCCTTTCACAGCCCCACAAACGATGGCGCTCTCTCTTGCGACAGCCTCCCAAACTCCAATACTAGCTGCCTGCACCCCTCGGTACGGCCGGAGCCAGGCTCAGCAATTGCAAACGTCCAGGGATTCCTCCCACACCAAAGGGGCCAGGACCAAAAGCTCTTGTTGCTCTTCAAGGAGCCAGGCAACCCCATTCACAGCCCCACAAACGCTGGCGCTCTCTCTTTCAAGAGCCTCCCAAAGTCCAATACTAGCTGCCTGCGCCGCTCGGTACAGCCGGAGCCCGGCTCAGCAATTGCAAACGTCCAGGGATTCCTCCCACACCAAAGGGGCCAGGACCAAAAGCTCTTGCTGCTCTTCAAGGAGCCACGCAACCCCCTTCACAGCCCCACAAACGATGGCGCTCTCTCTTGCGACAGGCTCCCGAAGTCCAATACTAGCTGCCTGCGCCGCTCGGTACAGCCGGAGCCCGGCTCAGCAATAGCGAACGTCCAGGGATTCCTCCCACACCAAAGGGGCCAGGACCAAAAGCTCTTGCTGCTCTTCAAGGAGTCAGGCAACCCCATTCACAGCCCCACAAATGCTGGCGCTCTCTCTTGCGACAGCCTCCCAAAGTCCAATACTAGCTGCCTGCGCTGCTAAGTAAAGCCGGAGCCCCGCTCAGCAATTGCGAACGTCCAGGGATTCCTCCCACACCAAAGGGGCCAGGACCAAAAGCTCTTGCTGCTCTTCAAGGAGCCACGCAACCCCATTCACAGCCCCACAAACGCTGGCGCTCTCTCTTGCGACAGCCTCCCAAAGTCCAATACTACCTGCGTACACCAGTAAATACAGCAGAGAGCCCGGCTCAGCAATTGCGAACGTCCAGGGATTCCTGCCACATCAAAGGTGCCAGGACCAAAAGCTCTTGCTGCTCTTCAAGGAGCCAGGCAACCCCATTCACAGCCCCACAAACGATGGCGCTCTCTCTTTCGACAGCCTCCCAAAGTCCAATACTACCTGCCTGCGCCGCTGAGTACAGCCGGAGCCCGGCTCAGCAATTGCGAACGTCCAGGGATTCCTCCCACACCAAAGGGGCCAGGACCAAAAGCTCTTGCTGCTCTTCAAGGAGCCAGGCAACCCCATTCACAGCCCCACAAACGATGGCGCTCTCTCTTGCGACAGCCTCCCAAAGTCCAATACTAGCTGCCTGCACCACCAAGTACAGCCGGAGCCCAGCTCAGCAATTGCGAACGTCCAGGGATTCCTCCCACACCAAAGGGGCCAGGACCAAAAGCTCTTGCTGCTCTTCAAGGAGCCACGCAACCCCATTCACAGCCCCACAAACGATGGCGCTCTCTCTTGCGACAGCCTCCCAAAGTCCAATACTAGCTGCCTGCGCCGCTCGGTACAGCCGGAGCCCGGCTCAGCAATTGCAAACGTCCAGGGATTCCTCCCACACCAAAGGGGCCAGGACCAAAAGCTCTTGCTGCTCTTCAAGGAGCCACGCAACCCCCTTCACAGCCCCACAAACGATGGCGCTCTCTCTTGCGACAGGCTCCCGAAGTCCAATACAAGCTGCCTGCGCCGCTCGGTACAGCCGGAGCCCGGCTCAGCAATAGCGAACGTCCAGGGATTCCTCCCACACCAAAGGGGCCAGGACCAAAAGCTCTTGCTGCTCTTCAAGGAGTCAGGCAACCCCATTCACAGCCCCACAAATGCTGGCGCTCTCTCTTGCGACAGCCTCCCAAAGTCCAATACTAGCTGCCTGCGCTGCTAAGTAAAGCCGGAGCCCCGCTCAGCAATTGCGAACGTCCAGGGATTCCTCCCACACCAAAGGGGCCAGGACCAAAAGCTCTTGCTGCTCTTCAAGGAGCCACGCAACCCCATTCACAGCCCCACAAACGCTGGCGCTCTCTCTTGCGACAGCCTCCCAAAGTCCAATACTACCTGCGTACACCAGTAAATACAGCAGAGAGCCCGGCTCAGCAATTGCGAACGTCCAGGGATTCCTGCCACATCAAAGGTGCCAGGACCAAAAGCTCTTGCTGCTCTTCAAGGAGCCAGGCAACCCCATTCACAGCCCCACAAACGATGGCGCTCTCTCTTTCGACAGCCTCCCAAAGTCCAATACTACCTGCCTGCGCCGCTGAGTACAGCCGGAGCCCGGCTCAGCAATTGCGAACGTCCAGGGATTCCTCCCACACCAAAGGGGCCAGGACCAAAAGCTCTTGCTGCTCTTCAAGGAGCCAGGCAACCCCATTCACAGCCCCACAAACGCTGGCGCTCTCTCTTGCGACAGCCTCCCAAAGTCCAATACTACCTGCCTGCGCCGCTCGGTACAGCCGGAGCCCGGCTCAGCAATTGCGAACGTCCAGGGATTCCTCCCACACCAAAGGGGCCAGGACCAAAAGCTCTTGCTGCTCTTCAAGGAGCCAGGCAACCCCATTCACAGCCCCACAAACGATGGCGCTCTCTCTTGCGACAGCCTCCCAAAGTCCAACACTAGCTGCCTGCACCCCTCGGTACAGCCGGAGCCCGGCTCAGCAATTGTGAACGTCCAGGGATTCCTCCCACACCAAAGGGGCCAGGACCTAAAGCTCTTGCTGCTCTTCAAGGAGCCAGGCAACCCCATTCACAGCCCCACAAACGATGGCGCTCTCTCTTGCGACAGCCTCCCAAAGTCCAACACTAGCTGCCTGCGCTGCTGAGTACAGCCGGAGCCCGGCTCAGCAATTGCGAACGTCCAGGGATTCCTCCCACACCAAAGGGGCCAGGACCAAAAGCTCTTGCTGCTCTTCAAGGAGCCACGCAACCCCATTCACAGCCCCACAAACGATGGCGCTCTCTCTTTCAAGAGCCTCCCAAAGTCCAATACTAGCTGCCTGCGCCGCTCGGTACAGCCGGAGCCCGGCTCAGCAATTGCGAACGTCCAGGGATTCCTCCCACACCAAAGGGGCCAGGACCAAAAGCTCTTGCTGCTCTTCAAGGAGCCACGCAACCCCATTCACAGCCCCACAAACGATGGCGCTCTCTCTTGCAACAGCCTCCCAAAGTCCAATACTACCTGCGTACACCAGTAAATACAGCAGAGAGCCCGGCTCAGCAATTGTGAACGTCCAGGGATTCCTGCCACACCAAAGGGGCCAGGACCAAAAGCTCTTGCTGCTCTTCAAGGAGCCACGCAACCCCATTCACAGCCCCACAAATGCTGGCGCTCTCTCTTGCGACAGCCTCCCAAAGTCCAACACTAGCTGCCTTCGCTGCTGAGTACAGCCGGAGCCCGGCTCAGCAATTGCGAACGTCCGGGGATTCCTCCCACACCAAAGGGGCCAGGACCAAAAGCTCTTGCTGCTCTTACAGGAGCCAGGCAACCCCATTCACAGCCCCACAAATGCTGGCGCTCTCTCTTGCGACAGCCTCCCAAAGTCCAATACTAGCTGCCTGCACCACCAAGTACAGCCGGAGCCCGGCTCAGCAATTGCGAACGTCCAGGGATTCCTCCCACACCAAAGGGGCCAGGACCAAAAGCTCTTGCTGCTCTTCAAGGAGCCACGCAACCCCATTCACAGCCTCACAAACGCTGGCGCTCTCTCTTGCGACAGCCTCCCAAACTCCAATACTAGCTGCCTGCACCACCAAGTACAGCCAGAGCCCGGCTCAGCAATTGCGAACGTCCAGGGATTCCTCCCACACCAAAGGTGCCAGGACCAAAAGCTCTTGCTGCTCTTCAAGGAGCCAGGCAACCCCATTCACAGCCCCACAAACGATGGCGCTCTCTCTTGCGACAGCCTCCCAAAGTCCAACACTAGCTGCCTGCGCTGCTGAGTACAGCCGGAGCCCGGCTCAGCAATTGCGAACGTCCAGGGATTCCTCCCACACCAAAGGGGCCAAGACTATAAGCTCTTGCTGCTCTTCAAGGAGCCAGGCAACCCCATTCACAGCCCCACAAACGATGGTGCTCTCTCTTGCGACAGCCTCCCAAAGTCCAATACTAGCTGCCTGCGCTGCTAAGTAAAGCCGGAGCCCGGCTCAGCAATTGCGAACGTCCAGGGATTCCTGCCACACCAAAGGGGCCAGGACCAAAAGCTCTTGCTGCTCTTCAAGGAGCCAGGCAACCCCATTCACAGCCCCACAAACGATGGCGCTCTCTCTTGCAACAGCCTCCCAAAGTCCAACACTAGCTGCCTGCACCCCTCGGTACAGCCAGACCCCGGCTCAGCAATTGCGAACGTCCAGGGATTCCTCCCACACCAAAGGGGCCAGGACCAAAAGCTCTTCCTGCTCTTCAAGGAGCCACGCAACCCCATTCACAGCCCCACAAACGATGGCGCTCTCTCTTGCGACAGCCTCCCAAAGTCCAACACTAGCTGCCTGCACCCCTCGGTACGGCCGGAGCCCGGCTCAGCAATTGTGAACGTCCAGGGATTCCTCCCACACCAAAGGGGCCAGGACCAAAAGCTCTTGCTGCTCTTCAAGGAGCCAGGCAACCCCATTCACAGCCCCACAAATGCTGGCGCTCTCTCTTGCGACAGCCTCCCAAAGTCCAACACTAGCTGCCTGCGCTGCTGAGTACAGCCGGAGCCCGGCTCAGCAATTGCGAACGTCCAGGGATTCCTCCCACACCAAAGGGGCCAGGACCAAAAGCTCTTGCTGCTCTTCAAGGAGCCACGCAACCCCATTCACAGCCCCACAAACGATGGCGCTCTCTCTTTCAAGAGCCTCTCTAAGTCCAATACTAGCTGCCTGCGCCGCTCGGTACAGCCGGAGCCCGGCTCAGCAATTGCGAACGTCCAGGGATACCTCCCACACCAAAGGGGCCAGGACCAAAAGCTCTTGCTGCTCTTCAAGGAGCCACGCAACCCCATTCACAGCCCCACAAACGCTGGCGCTCTCTCTTGCAACACCCTCCCAAAGTCCAATACTACCTGCGTACACCAGTAAATACAGCAGAGAGCCCGGCTCAGCAATTGTGAACGTCCGGGGATTCCTCCCACACCAAAGGGGCCAGGACCAAAAGCTCTTGCTGCTCTTACAGGAGCCAGGCAACCCCATTCACAGCCCCACAAATGCTGGCGCTCTCTCTTGCGACAGCCTCCCAAAGTCCAACACTAGCTGCCTGCGCCGCTCGTTACAGCCGGAGCCCGGCTCAGCAATTGCGAACGTCCAGGGATTCCTGCCACACCAAAGGGGCCAGGACCAAAAGCTCTTGCTGCTCTTCAAGGAGCCAGGCAACCCCATTCACAGCCCCACAAACGATGGCGCTCTCTCTTGCGAGAGCCTCCCAAAGTCCAATACTAGCTGCCTGCACCCCTCGTTACAGCCAGAGCCCAGCTCAGCAATTGTGAACGTCCAGGGATTCCTCCCACACCAAAGGGGCCAGGACCAAAAGCTCTTGCTGCTCTTCAAGGAGCCAGGCAACCCCATTCACAGCCCCACAAATGCTGGCACTCCCTCTTGCGACAGCCTCCCAAAGTCCAATACTAGCTGCCTGCAGCACCGAGTACAGCCGGAGCCCGGCTCAGCAATTGCGAACGTCCAGGGATTCCTCCCACACCAAAGGGGCCAGGACCAAAAGCTCTTGCTGCTCTTCAAGGAGCCAGGCAACCCCATTCACAGCCCCACAAACGATGGCGCTCTCTCTTGCGACAGCCTCCCAAAGTCCAATACTAGCTGCCTGCACCACCAAGTACAGCCAGAGCCCGGCTCAGCAATTGCGAACGTCCAGGGATTCCTCCCACACCAAAGGTGCCAGGACCAAAAGCTCTTGCTGCTCTTCAAGGAGCCAGGCAACCCCATTCACAGCCCCACAAACGATGGCGCTCTCTCTTGCGACAGCCTCCCAAAGTCCAACACTAGCTGCCTGCGCTGCTGATTACAGCCGGAGCCCGGCTCAGCAATTGCGAACGTCCAGGGATTCCTCCCACACCAAAGGGGCCAGGACTATAAGCTCTTGCTGCTCTTCAAGGAGCCAGGCAACCCCATTCACAGCCCCACAAACGATGGTGCTCTCTCTTGCGACAGCCTCCCAAAGTCCAATACTAGCTGCCTGCACCACCGAGTACAGCCGGAGCCCGGCTCAGCAATTGCGAACGTCCAGGGATTCCTCCCACACCAAAGGGGCCAGGACCAAAAGCTCTTGCTGCTCTTCAAGGAGCCAGGCAACCCCCTTCACAGCCCCACAAACGATGGCGCTCTCTCTTTCAAGAGCCTCCCAAAGTCCAATATTAGCTGCCTGCGCTGCTGAGTACAGCCGGAGCCCGGCTCAGCAATTGCGAACGTCCAGGGATTCCTCCCACACCAAAGGGGCCAGGACCAAAAGCTCTTGCTGCTCTTCAAGGAGCCACGCAACCCCATTCACAGCCCCACAAACGATGGCGCTCTCTCTTGCGACAGCCTCCCAAAGTCCAACACTAGCTGCCTGCACCACTCGGTACAGCCGGAGCCCGGCTCAGCAATTGCGAACGTCCAGGGATTCCTCCCACATCAAAGGGGCCAGGACCAAAAGCTCTTGTTGCTCTTCAAGGAGCCACGCAACCCCATTCACAGCCCCACAAACGCTGGCGCTCTCTCTTGCGACAGCCTCCCAAAGTCCAATACTACCTGCGTACACCAGTAAATACAGCAGAGAGCCCGGCTCAGCAATTGCAAACATCCAGGGATTCCTCCCACACCAAAGGGGCCAGGACCAAAAGCTCTTGCTGCTCTTCAAGGAGCCAGGCAACCCCATTCACAGCCCCACAAACGATGGCGCTCTCTCTTGTGAGAGCCTCCCAAAGTCCAATACTAGCTGCCTGCACCACCGAGTACAGCCGGAGCCCGGCTCAGCAATTGCAAACGTCCAGGGATTCCTCCCACACCAAAGGTGCCAGGACCAAAAGCTCTTGCTGCTCTTCAAGGAGCCACGCAACCCCATTCACAGCCCCACAAACGATGGCGCTCTCTCTTTCGACAGCCTCCCAAAGTCCAACACTAGCTGCCTGCACCCCTCGGTACAGCCGGAGCCCGGCTCAGCAATTGCGAACGTCCAGGGATTCCTCCCACACCAAAGGGGCCAGGACCAAAAGCTCTTGTTGCTCTTCAAGGAGCCAGGCAACCCCATTCACAGCCCCACAAACGATGGCGCTCTCTCTTGCGACAGCCTGCCAAACTCCAATACTAGCTGCCTGCACCAGTGAGTACAGCCAGACCCCAGCTCAGCAATTGCTAATGTCCAGGGATTCCTCCCACACCAAAGGGGCCAGGACCAAAAGCTCTTGCTGCTCTTCAAGGAGCCAGGCAACCCCATTCACAGCCCCACAAACGATGGCGCTCTCTCTTGCGACAGCCTCCCAAAGTCCAACACTAGCTGCCTGCACCCCTCGGTACAGCCGGAGCCCGGCTCAGCAATTGCGAACGTCCAGGGATTCCTCCCACACCAAAGGGGCCAGGACCAAAAGCTCTTGCTGCTCTTCAAGGAGCCAGGCAACCCCATTCACAGCCCCACAAACGCTGGCGCTCTCTCTTGCGACAGCCTCCCAAAGTCCAACACTATCTGCCTGCGCTGCTGATTACAGCCGGAGCCCGGCTCAGCAATTGCGAACGTCCAGGGATTCCTCCCACACCAAAGGGGCCAGGACCAAAAGCCCTTGCTGCTCTTCAAGGAGTCAGGCAACCCCATTCACAGCCCCACAAATGCTGGCGCTCTCTCTTGCGACAGCCTCCCAAAGTCCAATACTAGCTGCCTGCGCCGCTCGGTACAGCCGGAGCCCGGCTCAGCAATTGCGAACGTCCAGGGATTCCTCCCACACCAAAGGGGCCAGGACCAAAAGCTCTTGCTGCTCTTCAAGGAGCCACGCAACCCCATTCACAGCCCCACAAACGCTGGCGCTCTCTCTTGCGACAGCCTCCCGAAGTCCAACACTAGCTGCCTGCGCTGCTAAATACAGCCGGAGCCCGGCTCAGCAATTGCGAACGTCCAGGGATTCCTCCCACACCAAAGGTGCCAGGACCAACAGCTCTTGCTGCTCTTCAAGGAGCCAGGCAACCCCATTCACAGCCCCACAAACGCTGGCGCTCTCTCTTGCGACAGCCTCCCAAAGTCCAATACTAGCTGCCTGCGCTGCTAAGTAAAGCCGGAGCCCGGCTCAGCAATTGCGAACGTCCAGGGATTCCTCCCACACCAAAGGGGCCAGGACCAAAAGCTCTTGCTGCTCTTCAAGGAGCCAGGCAACCCCATTCACAGCCCCACAAACGATGGCGCTCTCTCTTTCGACAGCCTCCCAAAGTCCAACACTAGCTGCCTGCACCCCTCGGTACAGCCGGAGCCCGGCTCAGCAATTGCAAACGTCCAGGGATTCCTCCCACACCAAAGGGGCCAGGACCAAAAGCTCTTGCTGCTCTTCAAGGAGCCAGGCAACCCCATTCACAGCCCCACAAACGCTGGAGCTCTCTCTTTCGACAGCCTCCCAAACTCCAATACTAGCTGCCTGCGCCCTTCGGTACGGCCGGAGCCTGGCTCAGCAATTGCGAACGTCCAGGGATTCCTCCCACACCAAAGGGGCCAGGACCAAAAGCTCTTGCTGCTCTTCAAGGAGCCACGCAACCCCATTCACAGCCCCACAAACGCTGGCGCTCTCTCTTGCGACAGCCTCCCAAAGTCCAATACTACCTGCGTACACCAGTAAATACAGCAGAGAGCCCGGCTCAGCAATTGCGAACGTCCAGGGATTCCTGCCACATCAAAGGTGCCAGGACCAAAAGCTCTTGCTGCTCTTCAAGGAGCCAGGCAACCCCATTCACAGCCCCACAAACGATGGCGCTCTCTCTTTCGACAGCCTCCCAAAGTCCAATACTACCTGCCTGCGCCGCTGAGTACAGCCGGAGCCCGGCTCAGCAATTGCGAACGTCCAGGGATTCCTCCCACACCAAAGGGGCCAGGACCAAAAGCTCTTGCTGCTCTTCAAGGAGCCAGGCAACCCCATTCACAGCCCCACAAACGCTGGCGCTCTCTCTTGCGACAGCCTCCCAAAGTCCAATACTAGCTGCCTGCACCACCAAGTACAGCCGGAGCCCAGCTCAGCAATTGCGAACGTCCAGGGATTCCTCCCACACCAAAGGGGCCAGGACCAAAAGCTCTTGCTGCTCTTCAAGGAGCCACGCAACCCCATTCACAGCCCCACAAACGATGGCGCTCTCTCTTGCGACAGCCTCCCAAAGTCCAATACTAGCTGCCTGCGCCGCTCGGTACAGCCGGAGCCCGGCTCAGCAATTGCAAACGTCCAGGGATTCCTCCCACACCAAAGGGGCCAGGACCAAAAGCTCTTGCTGCTCTTCAAGGAGCCACGCAACCCCCTTCACAGCCCCACAAACGATGGCGCTCTCTCTTGCGACAGGCTCCCGAAGTCCAATACTAGCTGCCTGCGCCGCTCGGTACAGCCGGAGCCCGGCTCAGCAATAGCGAACGTCCAGGGATTCCTCCCACACCAAAGGGGCCAGGACCAAAAGCTCTTGCTGCTCTTCAAGGAGTCAGGCAACCCCATTCACAGCCCCACAAATGCTGGCGCTCTCTCTTGCGACAGCCTCCCAAAGTCCAATACTAGCTGCCTGCGCTGCTAAGTAAAGCCGGAGCCCCGCTCAGCAATTGCGAACGTCCAGGGATTCCTCCCACACCAAAGGGGCCAGGACCAAAAGCTCTTGCTGCTCTTCAAGGAGCCACGCAACCCCATTCACAGCCCCACAAACGCTGGCGCTCTCTCTTGCGACAGCCTCCCAAAGTCCAATACTACCTGCGTACACCAGTAAATACAGCAGAGAGCCCGGCTCAGCAATTGCGAACGTCCAGGGATTCCTGCCACATCAAAGGTGCCAGGACCAAAAGCTCTTGCTGCTCTTCAAGGAGCCAGGCAACCCCATTCACAGCCCCACAAACGATGGCGCTCTCTCTTTCGACAGCCTCCCAAAGTCCAATACTACCTGCCTGCGCCGCTGAGTACAGCCGGAGCCCGGCTCAGCAATTGCGAACGTCCAGGGATTCCTCCCACACCAAAGGGGCCAGGACCAAAAGCTCTTGCTGCTCTTCAAGGAGCCAGGCAACCCCATTCACAGCCCCACAAACGCTGGCGCTCTCTCTTGCGACAGCCTCCCAAAGTCCAATACTACCTGCCTGCGCCGCTCGGTACAGCCGGAGCCCGGCTCAGCAATTGCGAACGTCCAGGGATTCCTCCCACACCAAAGGGGCCAGGACCAAAAGCTCTTGCTGCTCTTCAAGGAGCCAGGCAACCCCATTCACAGCCCCACAAACGATGGCGCTCTCTCTTGCGACAGCCTCCCAAAGTCCAACACTAGCTGCCTGCACCCCTCGGTACAGCCGGAGCCCGGCTCAGCAATTGTGAACGTCCAGGGATTCCTCCCACACCAAAGGGGCCAGGACCTAAAGCTCTTGCTGCTCTTCAAGGAGCCAGGCAACCCCATTCACAGCCCCACAAACGATGGCGCTCTCTCTTGCGACAGCCTCCCAAAGTCCAACACTAGCTGCCTGCGCTGCTGAGTACAGCCGGAGCCCGGCTCAGCAATTGCGAACGTCCAGGGATTCCTCCCACACCAAAGGGGCCAGGACCAAAAGCTCTTGCTGCTCTTCAAGGAGCCACGCAACCCCATTCACAGCCCCACAAACGATGGCGCTCTCTCTTTCAAGAGCCTCCCAAAGTCCAATACTAGCTGCCTGCGCCGCTCGGTACAGCCGGAGCCCGGCTCAGCAATTGCGAACGTCCAGGGATTCCTCCCACACCAAAGGGGCCAGGACCAAAAGCTCTTGCTGCTCTTCAAGGAGCCACGCAACCCCATTCACAGCCCCACAAACGATGGCGCTCTCTCTTGCAACAGCCTCCCAAAGTCCAATACTACCTGCGTACACCAGTAAATACAGCAGAGAGCCCGGCTCAGCAATTGTGAACGTCCAGGGATTCCTGCCACACCAAAGGGGCCAGGACCAAAAGCTCTTGCTGCTCTTCAAGGAGCCACGCAACCCCATTCACAGCCCCACAAATGCTGGCGCTCTCTCTTGCGACAGCCTCCCAAAGTCCAACACTAGCTGCCTTCGCTGCTGAGTACAGCCGGAGCCCGGCTCAGCAATTGCGAACGTCCGGGGATTCCTCCCACACCAAAGGGGCCAGGACCAAAAGCTCTTGCTGCTCTTACAGGAGCCAGGCAACCCCATTCACAGCCCCACAAATGCTGGCGCTCTCTCTTGCGACAGCCTCCCAAAGTCCAATACTAGCTGCCTGCACCACCAAGTACAGCCGGAGCCCGGCTCAGCAATTGCGAACGTCCAGGGATTCCTCCCACACCAAAGGGGCCAGGACCAAAAGCTCTTGCTGCTCTTCAAGGAGCCACGCAACCCCATTCACAGCCTCACAAACGCTGGCGCTCTCTCTTGCGACAGCCTCCCAAACTCCAATACTAGCTGCCTGCACCACCAAGTACAGCCAGAGCCCGGCTCAGCAATTGCGAACGTCCAGGGATTCCTCCCACACCAAAGGTGCCAGGACCAAAAGCTCTTGCTGCTCTTCAAGGAGCCAGGCAACCCCATTCACAGCCCCACAAACGATGGCGCTCTCTCTTGCGACAGCCTCCCAAAGTCCAACACTAGCTGCCTGCGCTGCTGAGTACAGCCGGAGCCCGGCTCAGCAATTGCGAACGTCCAGGGATTCCTCCCACACCAAAGGGGCCAAGACTATAAGCTCTTGCTGCTCTTCAAGGAGCCAGGCAACCCCATTCACAGCCCCACAAACGATGGTGCTCTCTCTTGCGACAGCCTCCCAAAGTCCAATACTAGCTGCCTGCGCTGCTAAGTAAAGCCGGAGCCCGGCTCAGCAATTGCGAACGTCCAGGGATTCCTGCCACACCAAAGGGGCCAGGACCAAAAGCTCTTGCTGCTCTTCAAGGAGCCAGGCAACCCCATTCACAGCCCCACAAACGATGGCGCTCTCTCTTGCAACAGCCTCCCAAAGTCCAACACTAGCTGCCTGCACCCCTCGGTACAGCCAGACCCCGGCTCAGCAATTGCGAACGTCCAGGGATTCCTCCCACACCAAAGGGGCCAGGACCAAAAGCTCTTCCTGCTCTTCAAGGAGCCAGGCAACCCCATTCACAGCCCCACAAACGATGGCGCTCTCTCTTGCGACAGCCTCCCAAAGTCCAACACTAGCTGCCTGCACCCCTCGGTACGGCCGGAGCCCGGCTCAGCAATTGTGAACGTCCAGGGATTCCTCCCACACCAAAGGGGCCAGGACCAAAAGCTCTTGCTGCTCTTCAAGGAGCCAGGCAACCCCATTCACAGCCCCACAAATGCTGGCGCTCTCTCTTGCGACAGCCTCCCAAAGTCCAACACTAGCTGCCTGCGCTGCTGAGTACAGCCGGAGCCCGGCTCAGCAATTGCGAACGTCCAGGGATTCCTCCCACACCAAAGGGGCCAGGACCAAAAGCTCTTGCTGCTCTTCAAGGAGCCACGCAACCCCATTCACAGCCCCACAAACGATGGCGCTCTCTCTTTCAAGAGCCTCTCTAAGTCCAATACTAGCTGCCTGCGCCGCTCGGTACAGCCGGAGCCCGGCTCAGCAATTGCGAACGTCCAGGGATACCTCCCACACCAAAGGGGCCAGGACCAAAAGCTCTTGCTGCTCTTCAAGGAGCCACGCAACCCCATTCACAGCCCCACAAACGCTGGCGCTCTCTCTTGCAACACCCTCCCAAAGTCCAATACTACCTGCGTACACCAGTAAATACAGCAGAGAGCCCGGCTCAGCAATTGTGAACGTCCGGGGATTCCTCCCACACCAAAGGGGCCAGGACCAAAAGCTCTTGCTGCTCTTACAGGAGCCAGGCAACCCCATTCACAGCCCCACAAATGCTGGCGCTCTCTCTTGCGACAGCCTCCCAAAGTCCAACACTAGCTGCCTGCGCCGCTCGTTACAGCCGGAGCCCGGCTCAGCAATTGCGAACGTCCAGGGATTCCTGCCACACCAAAGGGGCCAGGACCAAAAGCTCTTGCTGCTCTTCAAGGAGCCAGGCAACCCCATTCACAGCCCCACAAACGATGGCGCTCTCTCTTGCGAGAGCCTCCCAAAGTCCAATACTAGCTGCCTGCACCCCTCGTTACAGCCAGAGCCCAGCTCAGCAATTGTGAACGTCCAGGGATTCCTCCCACACCAAAGGGGCCAGGACCAAAAGCTCTTGCTGCTCTTCAAGGAGCCAGGCAACCCCATTCACAGCCCCACAAATGCTGGCACTCCCTCTTGCGACAGCCTCCCAAAGTCCAATACTAGCTGCCTGCAGCACCGAGTACAGCCGGAGCCCGGCTCAGCAATTGCGAACGTCCAGGGATTCCTCCCACACCAAAGGGGCCAGGACCAAAAGCTCTTGCTGCTCTTCAAGGAGCCAGGCAACCCCATTCACAGCCCCACAAACGATGGCGCTCTCTCTTGCGACAGCCTCCCAAAGTCCAATACTAGCTGCCTGCACCACCAAGTACAGCCAGAGCCCGGCTCAGCAATTGCGAACGTCCAGGGATTCCTCCCACACCAAAGGTGCCAGGACCAAAAGCTCTTGCTGCTCTTCAAGGAGCCAGGCAACCCCATTCACAGCCCCACAAACGATGGCGCTCTCTCTTGCGACAGCCTCCCAAAGTCCAACACTAGCTGCCTGCGCTGCTGAGTACAGCCGGAGCCCGGCTCAGCAATTGCGAACGTCCAGGGATTCCTCCCACACCAAAGGGGCCAGGACTATAAGCTCTTGCTGCTCTTCAAGGAGCCAGGCAACCCCATTCACAGCCCCACAAACGATGGCGCTCTCTCTTGCGACAGCCTCCCAAAGTCCAATACTAGCTGCCTGCACCACCGAGTACAGCCGGAGCCCGGCTCAGCAATTGCGAACGTCCAGGGATTCCTCCCACACCAAAGGGGCCAGGACCAAAAGCTCTTGCTGCTCTTCAAGGAGCCAGGCAACCCCCTTCACAGCCCCACAAACGATGGCGCTCTCTCTTTCAAGAGCCTCCCAAAGTCCAATATTAGCTGCCTGCGCTGCTGAGTACAGCCGGAGCCCGGCTCAGCAATTGCGAACGTCCAGGGATTCCTCCCACACCAAAGGGGCCAGGACCAAAAGCTCTTGCTGCTCTTCAAGGAGCCACGCAACCCCATTCACAGCCCCACAAACGCTGGCGCTCTCTCTTGCGACAGCCTCCCAAAGTCCAATACTAGCTGCCTGCACCACTCGGTACAGCCGGAGCCCGGCTCAGCAATTGCGAACGTCCAGGGATTCCTCCCACATCAAAGGGGCCAGGACCAAAAGCTCTTGTTGCTCTTCAAGGAGCCACGCAACCCCATTCACAGCCCCACAAACGCTGGCGCTCTCTCTTGCGACAGCCTCCCAAAGTCCAATACTACCTGCGTACACCAGTAAATACAGCAGAGAGCCCGGCTCAGCAATTGCAAACATCCAGGGATTCCTCCCACACCAAAGGGGCCAGGACCAAAAGCTCTTGCTGCTCTTCAAGGAGCCAGGCAACCCCATTCACAGCCCCACAAACGATGGCGCTCTCTCTTGCGAGAGCCTCCCAAAGTCCAATACTAGCTGCCTGCACCCCTCGGTACGGCCGGAGCCCGGCTCAGCAATTGCAAACGTCCAGGGATTCCTCCCACACCAAAGGTGCCAGGACCAAAAGCTCTTGCTGCTCTTCAAGGAGCCACGCAACCCCATTCACAGCCCCACAAACGCTGGCGCTCTCTCTTTCGACAGCCTCCCAAAGTCCAACACTAGCTGCCTGCACCCCTCGGTACAGCCGGAGCCCGGCTCAGCAATTGCGAACGTCCAGGGATTCCTCCCACACCAAAGGGGCCAGGACCAAAAGCTCTTGCTGCTCTTCAAGGAGCCAGGCAACCCCATTCACAGCCCCACAAACGATGGCGCTCTCTCTTGCGACAGCCTGCCAAACTCCAATACTAGCTGCCTGCACCAGTGAGTACAGCCAGACCCCAGCTCAGCAATTGCTAATGTCCAGGGATTCCTCCCACACCAAAGGGGCCAGGACCAAAAGCTCTTGCTGCTCTTCAAGGAGCCAGGCAACCCCATTCACAGCCCCACAAACGATGGCGCTCTCTCTTGCGACAGCCTCCCAAAGTCCAACACTAGCTGCCTGCACCCCTCGGTACAGCCGGAGCCCGGCTCAGCAATTGCGAACGTCCAGGGATTCCTCCCACACCAAAGGGGCCAGGACCAAAAGCTCTTGCTGCTCTTCAAGGAGCCAGGCAACCCCATTCACAGCCCCACAAACGCTGGCGCTCTCTCTTGCGACAGCCTCCCAAAGTCCAACACTATCTGCCTGCGCTGCTGATTACAGCCGGAGCCCGGCTCAGCAATTGCGAACGTCCAGGGATTCCTCCCACACCAAAGGGGCCAGGACCAAAAGCCCTTGCTGCTCTTCAAGGAGTCAGGCAACCCCATTCACAGCCCCACAAATGCTGGCGCTCTCTCTTGCGACAGCCTCCCAAAGTCCAATACTAGCTGCCTGCGCCGCTCGGTACAGCCGGAGCCCGGCTCAGCAATTGCGAACGTCCAGGGATTCCTCCCACACCAAAGGGGCCAGGACCAAAAGCTCTTGCTGCTCTTCAAGGAGCCACGCAACCCCATTCACAGCCCCACAAACGCTGGCGCTCTCTCTTGCGACAGCCTCCCGAAGTCCAACACTAGCTGCCTGCGCTGCTAAATACAGCCGGAGCCCGGCTCAGCAATTGCGAACGTCCAGGGATTCCTCCCACACCAAAGGTGCCAGGACCAACAGCTCTTGCTGCTCTTCAAGGAGCCAGGCAACCCCATTCACAGCCCCACAAACGCTGGCGCTCTCTCTTGCGACAGCCTCCCAAAGTCCAATACTAGCTGCCTGCGCTGCTAAGTAAAGCCGGAGCCCGGCTCAGCAATTGCGAACGTCCAGGGATTCCTCCCACACCAAAGGGGCCAGGACCAAAAGCTCTTGCTGCTCTTCAAGGAGCCAGGCAACCCCATTCACAGCCCCACAAACGATGGCGCTCTCTCTTTCGACAGCCTCCCAAAGTCCAACACTAGCTGCCTGCACCCCTCGGTACAGCCGGAGCCCGGCTCAGCAATTGCAAACGTCCAGGGATTCCTCCCACACCAAAGGGGCCAGGACCAAAAGCTCTTGCTGCTCTTCAAGGAGCCAGGCAACCCCATTCACAGCCCCACAAACGCTGGAGCTCTCTCTTTCGACAGCCTCCCAAACTCCAATACTAGCTGCCTGCGCCCTTCGGTACGGCCGGAGCCTGGCTCAGCAATTGCGAACGTCCAGGGATTCCTCCCACACCAAAGGGGCCAGGACCAAAAGCTCTTGCTGCTCTTCAAGGAGCAACGCAACCCCATTCACAGCCCCACAAACGCTGGTGCTCTCTCTTTCAAGAGCCTCCCAAAGTCCAATACTAGCTGCCTGCACCAGTGAGTACAGCCAGACCCCGGCTCAGCAACTGCGAATGTCCAGGGATTCCTCCCACACCAAAGGGGCCAGGACCAAAAGCTCTTGCTGCTCTTCAAGGAGTCAGGCAACCCCATTCACAGCCCCACAAACGCTGGCGCTCTCTCTTGCGACAGCCTCCCAAAGTCCAATACTACCTGCCTGCACCCCTCGGTACAGCCGGAGCCCGGCTCAGGAACTGCGAACGTCCAGGGATTCCGCCCACCCCAAAGTTGCCAGGACCAAAAGCTCTTGCTGCTCTTCAAGGAGCCAGGCAACCCCATTCACAGCCCCACAAACGATGGTGCGCTCTCTTTCAAGAGCCTCCCAAAGTCCAATACTAGCTGCCTGCGCTGCTGAGTACAGCCGGAGCCCGGCTCAGCAATTGCGAACGTCCAGGGATTCCTCCCACACCAAAGGGGCCAGGACCAAAAGCTCTTGCTGCTCTTCAAGGAGCCACGCAACCCCCTTCACAGCCCCACAAACGATGGCGCTCTCTCTTTCAAGAGCCTCCCAAAGTCCAATACTAACTGCCTGCACCAATGAGTACAGCCAGACCCCGGCTCAGCAATTGCGAACGTCCAGGGATTCCTCCCACACCAAAGGGGCCAGGACCAAAAGCTCTTGCTGCTCTTCAAGGAGCCAGGCAACCCCATTCACAGCCCCACAAACGATGGCGCTCTCTCTTGCGACAGCCTCCCAAAGTCCAATACTAACTGCCTGCACCAGTGAGTACAGTCAGACCCCAGCTCAGCAATTGCAAACGTCCAGGGATTCCTCCCACAGAAAAGGGGCCAGGACCAAAAGCTCTTGCTGCTCTTCAAGGAGCCACGCAACCCCATTCACAGCCCCACAAACGATGGCGCTCTCTCTTGCGACAGCCTCCCAAAGTCCAATACTAGCTGCCTGCACCACCGAGTACAGCCGGAGCCCGGCTCAGGAACTGCGAACATCCGGGGATTCCTGCCACACCAAAGGGGCCAGGACCAAAAGCTCTTGCTGCTCTTCAAGGAGCCACGCAACCCCATTCACAGCCCCACAAACGCTGGCGCTCTCTCTTGCGACAGCCTCCCAAAGTCCAATACTAGCTGCCTGCACCCCTCGGTACGGCCGGAGCCCGGCTCAGCAATTGCGAACGTCCAGGGATTCCTCCCACACCAAAGGGGCCAGGACCAAAAGCTCTTGCTGCTCTTCAAGGAGCCACGCAACCCCATTCACAGCCCCACAAACGCTGGCGCTCTCTCTTGCGACAGCCTCCCAAAGTCCAATACTACCTGCGTACACCAGTAAATACAGCAGAGAGCCCGGCTCAGAAATTGCGAACGTCCAGGGATTCCTGCCACATCAAAGGGGCCAGGACCAAAAGCTCTTGCTGCTCTTCAAGGAGCCACGCAACCCCATTCACAGCCCCACAAACGATGGCGCTCTCTCTTGAGACAGCCTCCCAAAGTCCAACACTAGCTTCCTGCGCTGCTGAGTACAGCCGGAGCCCGGCTCAGCAATTGCGAACGTCCAGGGATTCCTCCCACACCAAAGGGGCCAGGACCAAAAGCTCTTGCTGCTCTTCAAGGAGCCAGGCAACCCCATTCACAGCCCCACAAACGCTGGCGCTCTCTCTTGCGACAGCCTCCCAAAGTCCAATACTACCTGCCTGCGCCGCTCGGTACGGCCGGAGCCCGGCTCAGCAATTGTGAACGTCCAGGGATTCCTGCCACACCAAAGGGGCCAGGACCAAAAGCTCTTGTTGCTCTTCAAGGAGCCAGGCAACCCCATTCACAGCCCCACAAACGCTGGCGCTCTCTCTTTCAAGAGCCTCCCAAAGTCCAATACTAGCTGCCTGCGCTGCTGAGTACAGCCGGAACCCGGCTCAGCAATTGCGAACGTCCAGGGATTCCTCCCACACCAAAGGTGCCAGGACCAAAAGCTCTTGCTGCTCTTCAAGGAGCCAGGCAACCCCATTCACAGCCCCACAAACGCTGGCGCTCTCTCTTGCAACAGCCTCCCAAAGTCCAATACTAGCTGCCTGCACCACCAAGTACAGCCGGAGCCCGGCTCAGGAACTGCGAACATCCAGGGATTCCTGCCACACCAAAGGTGCCAGGACCAAAAGCTCTTGCTGCTCTTCAAGGAGCCACGCAACCCCATTCACAGCCCCACAAACGATGGCGCTCTCTCTTTCAAGAGCCTCCCGAAGTCCAACAGTAGCTGCCTGCGCCGCTCGGTACAGCCGGAGCCCGGCTCAGCAATTGCAAACGTCCAGGGATTCCTGCCACACCAAAGGGGCCAGGACCAAAAGCTCTTGCTGCTCTTCAAGGAGCCAGGCAACCCCATTCACAGCCCCACAAACGATGGCGCTCTCTCTTGCGACAGCCTCCCAAAGTCCAACACTAGCTGCCTGCGCCGCTCGGTACAGCCGGAGCCCGGCTCAGCAATTGCAAACGTCCAGGGATTCCTCCCACACCAAAGGGGCCAGGACCAAAAGCTCTTGCTGCTCTTCAAGGAGCCAGGCAACCCCATTCACAGCCCCACAAACGCTGGCGCTCTCTCTTGCGACAGCCTCCCAAAGTCCAATACTAGCTGACTGCGCTGCTAAGTAAAGCCGGAGCCCGGCTCAGCAATTGCGAACGTCCAGGGATTCCTCCCACACCAAAGGGGCCAGGACCAAAAGCTCTTGCTGCTCTTCAAGGAGCCAGGCAACCCCATTCACAGCCCCACAAACGCTGGCGCTCTCTCTTGCGACAGCCTCCCAAAGTCCAATACTACCTGCGTACACCAGTAAATACAGCAGAGAGCCCGGCTCAGCAATTGCGAACGTCCAGGGATTCCTGCCACATCAAAGGTGCCAGGACCAAAAGCTCTTGCTGCTCTTCAAGGAGCCAGGCAACCCCATTCACAGCCCCACAAACGATGGCGCTCTCTCTTGCGACAGCCTCCCAAAGTCCAATACTACCTGCCTGCGCCGCTGAGTACAGCCGGAGCCCGGCTCAGCAATTGCGAACGTCCAGGGATTCCTCCCACACCAAAGGGGCCAGGACCAAAAGCTCTTGCTGCTCTTCAAGGAGCCACGCAACCCCATTCACAGCCCCACAAACGATGGCGCTCTCTCTTGCGACAGCCTCCCAAAGTCCAATACTAGCTGCCTGCACCCCTCGGTACAGCCGGAGCCCGGCTCAGCAATTGCGAACGTCCGGGGATTCCTCCCACACCAAAGGGGCCAGGACCAAAAGCTCTTGCTGCTCTTCAAGGAGCCACGCAACCCCATTCACAGCCCCACAAACGCTGGCGCTCTCTCTTGCGACAGCCTCCCAAAGTCCAACACTAGCTGACTGCGCCGCTGAGTACAGCCGGAGCCCGGCTCAGCAATTGCGAACGTCCAGGGATTCCTCCCACACCAAAGGGGCCAGGACCAAAAGCTCTTCCTGCTCTTCAAGGAGCCAGGCAACCCCATTCACAGCCCCACAAACGATGGCGCTCTCTCTTGCGACAGCCTCCCAAAGTCCAACACTAGCTGCCTGCACCCCTCGGTACAGCCGGAGCCCGGCTCAGCAATTGTGAACGTCCAGGGATTCCTCCCACACCAAAGGGGCCAGGACCAAAAGCTCTTGCTGCTCTTCAAGGAGCCAGGCAACCCCATTCACAGCCCCACAAACGATGGCGCTCTCTCTTGAGACAGCCTCCCAAAGTCCAACACTAGCTGCCTGCGCTGCTGAGTACAGCCGGAGCCCGGCTCAGCAATTGCGAACGTCCAGGGATTCCTCCCACACCAAAGGGGCCAGGACCAAAAGCTCTTGCTGCTCTTCAAGGAGCCACGCAACCCCATTCACAGCCCCACAAACGCTGGCGCTCTCTCTTTCAAGAGCCTCCCAAAGTCCAATACTAGCTGCCTGCACCCCTCGGTACAGCCGGAGCCCGGCTCAGCAATTGCAAACGTCCAGGGATTCCTCCCACACCAAAGGGGCCAGGACCAAAAGCTCTTGCTGCTCTTCAAGGAGCCACGCAACCCCATTCACAGCCCCACAAACGATGGCGCTCTCTCTTGCAACAGCCTCCCAAAGTCCAATACTACCTGCGTACACCAGTAAATACAGCAGAGAGCCCGGCTCAGCAATTGTGAACGTCCAGGGATTCCTCCCACACCAAAGGGGCCAGGACCAAAAGCTCTTGCTGCTCTTCAAGGAGCCAGGCAACCCCATTCACAGCCCCACAAACGCTGGCGCTCTCTCTTTCGACAGCCTCCCAAAGTCCAACACTAGCTGCCTGCGCTGCTGAGTACAGCCGGAGCCCGGCTCAGCAATTGCGAACGTCCAGGGATTCCTCCCACACCAAAGGGGCCAGGACCAAAAGCTCTTGCTGCTCTTCAAGGAGCCACGCAACCCCATTCACAGCCCCACAAACGATGGTGCTCTCTCTTGCGACAGCCTCCCAAAGTCCAATACTAGCTGCCTGCGCTGCTGAGTACAGCCGGAGCCCGGCTCAGCAATTGCGAACGTCCAGGGATTCCTCCCACACCAAAGGGGCCAGGACCAAAAGCTCTTGCTGCTCTTCAAGGAGCCAGGCAACCCCATTCACAGCCCCACAAACGATGGCGCTCTCTCTTGCGACAGCCTCCCAAAGTCCAACACTAGCTGCCTGCACCACTCGGTACAGCCGGAGCCCGGCTCAGCAATTGCGAACGTCCAGGGATTCCTCCCACACCAAAGGGGCCAGGACCAAAAGCTCTTCCTGCTCTTCAAGGAGCCAGGCAACCCCATTCACAGCCCCACAAACGATGGCGCTCTCTCTTGCGACAGCCTCCCAAAGTCCAACACTAGCTGCCTGCACCCCTCGGTACGGCCGGAGCCCGGCTCAGCAATTGTGAACGTCCAGGGATTCCTCCCACACCAAAGGGGCCAGGACCAAAAGCTCTTGCTGCTCTTCAAGGAGCCAGGCAACCCCATTCACAGCCCCACAAACGATGGCGCTCTCTCTTGCGACAGCCTCCCAAAGTCCAACACTAGCTGCCTGCGCTGCTGAGAACAGCCGGAGCCCGGCTCAGCAATTGCGAACGTCCAGGGATTCCTCCCACACCAAAGGGGCCAGGACCAAAAGCTCTTGCTGCTCTTCAAGGAGCCACGCAACCCCATTCACAGCCCCACAAACGATGGCGCTCTCTCTTTCAAGAGCCTCCCAAAGTCCAATACTAGCTGCCTGCGCCGCTCGGTACAGCCGGAGCCCGGCTCAGCAATTGCGAACGTCCAGGGATACCTCCCACACCAAAGGGGCCAGGACCAAAAGCTCTTGCTGCTCTTCAAGGAGCCAGGCAACCCCATTCACAGCCCCACAAACGCTGGCGCTCTCTCTTGCGACAGCCTCCCAAAGTCCAACACTAGCTGCCTGCGCGGCTCGTTACAGCCGGAGCCCGGCTCAGCAATTGCGAACGTCCAGGGATTCCTCCCACACCAAAGGGACCAGGACCAAAAGCTCTTGCTGCTCTTCAAGGAGCCAGGCAACCCCATTCACAGCCCCACAAACGCTGGCGCTCTCTCTTGCGACAGCCTCCCAAAGTCCAATACTACCTGCCTGCACCCCTCGTTACAGCCAGAGCCCAGCTCAGCAATTGTGAACGTCCAGGGATTCCTGCCACATCAAAGGGGCCAGGACCAAAAGCTCTTGCTGCTCTTCAAGGAGCCAGGCAACCCCATTCACAGCCCCACAAATGCTGGCACTCCCTCTTGCGACAGCCTCCCAAACTCCAATACTAGCTGCCTGCAGCACCGAGTACAGCCGGAGCCCGGCTCAGCAATTGCGAACGTCCAGGGATTCCTCCCACACCAAAGGTGCCAGGACCAAAAGCTCTTGCTGCTCTTCAAGGAGCCAGGCAACCCCATTCACAGCCCCACAAACGATGGCGCTCTCTCTTGCGACAGCCTCCCAAAGTCCAATACTAGCTGCCTGCACCACCAAGTACAGCCAGAGCCCGGCTCAGCAATTGCGAACGTCCAGGGATTCCTCCCACACCAAAGGTGCCAGGACCAAAAGCTCTTGCTGCTCTTCAAGGAGCCAGGCAACCCCATTCACAGCCCCACAAACGATGGCGCTCTCTCTTGCGACAGCCTCCCAAAGTCCAACACTAGCTGCCTGCGCTGCTGAGTACAGCCGGAGCCCGGCTCAGCAATTGCGAACGTCCAGGGATTCCTGCACCCCTCGGTACAGCCGGAGCCCGGCTCAGCAATTGCAAACGTCCAGGGATTCCTCCCACACCAAAGGGGCCAGGACCAAAAGCTCTTGCTGCTCTTCAAGGAGCCACGCAACCCCATTCACAGCCCCACAAACGATGGCGCTCTCTCTTGCAACAGCCTCCCAAAGTCCAATACTACCTGCGTACACCAGTAAATACAGCAGAGAGCCCGGCTCAGCAATTGTGAACGTCCAGGGATTCCTCCCACACCAAAGGGGCCAGGACCAAAAGCTCTTGCTGCTCTTCAAGGAGCCACGCAACCCCATTCACAGCCCCACAAATGCTGGCGCTCTCTTTTGCGACAGCCTCCCAAAGTCCAATACTAGCTGCCTTCGCTGCTGAGTACAGCCGGAGCCCGGCTCAGCAATTGCGAACGTCCGGGGATTCCTCCCACACCAAAGGGGCCAGGACCAAAAGCTCTTGCTGCTCTTCAAGGAGCCAGGCAACCCCATTCACAGCCCCACAAACGATGGCGCTCTCTCTTGCGACAGCCTCCCAAAGTCCAACACTAGCTGCCTGCACCACTCGGTACAGCCGGAGCCCGGCTCAGCAATTGCGAACGTCCAGGGATTCCTCCCACACCAAAGGGGCCAGGACCAAAAGCTCTTCCTGCTCTTCAAGGAGCCAGGCAACCCCATTCACAGCCCCACAAACGATGGCGCTCTCTCTTGCGACAGCCTCCCAAAGTCCAACACTAGCTGCCTGCACCCCTCGGTACGGCCGGAGCCCGGCTCAGCAATTGTGAACGTCCAGGGATTCCTCCCACACCAAAGGGGCCAGGACCAAAAGCTCTTGCTGCTCTTCAAGGAGCCAGGCAACCCCATTCACAGCCCCACAAACGCTGGCGCTCTCTCTTGCGACAGCCTCCCAAAGTCCAACACTAGCTGCCTGCGCTGCTGAGAACAGCCGGAGCCCGGCTCAGCAATTGCGAACGTCCAGGGATTCCTCCCACACCAAAGGGGCCAGGACCAAAAGCTCTTGCTGCTCTTCAAGGAGCCACGCAACCCCATTCACAGCCCCACAAACGATGGCGCTCTCTCTTTCAAGAGCCTCCCAAAGTCCAATACTAGCTGCCTGCGCCGCTCGGTACAGCCGGAGCCCGGCTCAGCAATTGCGAACGTCCAGGGATACCTCCCACACCAAAGGGGCCAGGACCAAAAGCTCTTGCTGCTCTTCAAGGAGCCAGGCAACCCCATTCACAGCCCCACAAACGCTGGCGCTCTCTCTTGCGACAGCCTCCCAAAGTCCAACACTAGCTGCCTGCGCGGCTCGTTACAGCCGGAGCCCGGCTCAGCAATTGCGAACGTCCAGGGATTCCTCCCACACCAAAGGGACCAGGACCAAAAGCTCTTGCTGCTCTTCAAGGAGCCAGGCAACCCCATTCACAGCCCCACAAACGCTGGCGCTCTCTCTTGCGACAGCCTCCCAAAGTCCAATACTACCTGCCTGCACCCCTCGTTACAGCCAGAGCCCGGCTCAGCAATTGTGAACGTCCAGGGATTCCTCCCACACCAAAGGGGCCAGGACCAAAAGCTCTTGCTGCTCTTCAAGGAGCCAGGCAACCCCATTCACAGCCCCACAAATGCTGGCACTCCCTCTTGCGACAGCCTCCCAAACTCCAATACTAGCTGCCTGCAGCACCGAGTACAGCCGGAGCCCGGCTCAGCAATTGCGAACGTCCAGGGATTCCTCCCACACCAAAGGTGCCAGGACCAAAAGCTCTTGCTGCTCTTCAAGGAGCCAGGCAACCCCATTCACAGCCCCACAAACGCTGGCGCTCTCTCTTGCGACAGCCTCCCAAAGTCCAATACTAGCTGCCTGCGCCACTCGGTACAGCTGGAGCCCGGCTCAGCAATTGCGAACGTCCAGGGATTCCTCCCACACCAAAGGTGCCAGGACCAAAAGCTCTTGCTGCTCTTCAAGGAGCCAGGCAACCCCATTCACAGCCCCACAAACGATGGCGCTCTCTCTTGCGACAGCCTCCCAAAGTCCAACACTAGCTGCCTGCGCTGCTGAGTACAGCCGGAGCCCGGCTCAGCAATTGCGAACGTCCAGGGATTCCTGCACCCCTCGGTACAGCCGGAGCCCGGCTCAGCAATTGCAAACGTCCAGGGATTCCTCCCACACCAAAGGGGCCAGGACCAAAAGCTCTTGCTGCTCTTCAAGGAGCCACGCAACCCCATTCACAGCCCCACAAACGATGGCGCTCTCTCTTGCAACAGCCTCCCAAAGTCCAATACTACCTGCGTACACCAGTAAATACAGCAGAGAGCCCGGCTCAGCAATTGTGAACGTCCAGGGATTCCTGCCACACCAAAGGGGCCAGGACCAAAAGCTCTTGCTGCTCTTCAAGGAGCCACGCAACCCCATTCACAGCCCCACAAACGATGGTGCTCTCTCTTGCGACAGCCTCCCAAAGTCCAATACTAGCTGCCTGCGCTGCTGAGTACAGCCGGAGCCCGGCTCAGCAATTGCGAACGTCCAGGGATTCCTCCCACACCAAAGGGGCCAGGACCAAAAGCTCTTGCTGCTCTTCAAGGAGCCAGGCAACCCCATTCACAGCCCCACAAACGATGGCGCTCTCTCTTGCGACAGCCTCCCAAAGTCCAACACTAGCTGCCTGCACCACTCGGTACAGCCGGAGCCCGGCTCAGCAATTGCGAACGTCCAGGGATTCCTGCCACACCAAAGGGGCCAGGACCAAAAGCTCTTCCTGCTCTTCAAGGAGCCAGGCAACCCCATTCACAGCCCCACAAACGATGGCGCTCTCTCTTGCGACAGCCTCCCAAAGTCCAACACTAGCTGCCTGCACCCCTCGGTACGGCCGGAGCCCGGCTCAGCAATTGTGAACGTCCAGGGATTCCTCCCACACCAAAGGGGCCAGGACCAAAAGCTCTTGCTGCTCTTCAAGGAGCCAGGCAACCCCATTCACAGCCCCACAAACGATGGCGCTCTCTCTTGCGACAGCCTCCCAAAGTCCAACACTAGCTGCCTGCGCTGCTGAGAACAGCCGGAGCCCGGCTCAGCAATTGCGAACGTCCAGGGATTCCTGCCACACCAAAGGGGCCAGGACCAAAAGCTCTTGCTGCTCTTCAAGGAGCCAGGCAACCCCATTCACAGCCCCACAAACGATGGCGCTCTCTCTTTCAAGAGCCTCCCAAAGTCCAATACTAGCTGCCTGCGCCGCTCGGTACAGCCGGAGCCCGGCTCAGCAATTGCGAACGTCCAGGGATACCTCCCACACCAAAGGGGCCAGGACCAAAAGCTCTTGCTGCTCTTCAAGGAGCCAGGCAACCCCATTCACAGCCCCACAAACGCTGGCGCTCTCTCTTGCGACAGCCTGCCAAAGTCCAACACTAGCTGCCTGCGCGGCTCGTTACAGCCGGAGCCCGGCTCAGCAATTGCGAACGTCCAGGGATTCCTCCCACACCAAAGGGACCAGGACCAAAAGCTCTTGCTGCTCTTCAAGGAGCCAGGCAACCCCATTCACAGCCCCACAAACGCTGGCGCTCTCTCTTGCGAGAGCCTCCCAAAGTCCAATACTAGCTGCCTGCACCCCTCGTTACAGCCAGAGCCCAGCTCAGCAATTGTGAACGTCCAGGGATTCCTGCCACATCAAAGGGGCCAGGACCAAAAGCTCTTGCTGCTCTTCAAGGAGCCAGGCAACCCCATTCACAGCCCCACAAATGCTGGCACTCCCTCTTGCGACAGCCTCCCAAACTCCAATACTAGCTGCCTGCAGCACCGAGTACAGCCGGAGCCCGGCTCAGCAATTGCGAACGTCCAGGGATTCCTCCCACACCAAAGGTGCCAGGACCAAAAGCTCTTGCTGCTCTTCAAGGAGCCAGGCAACCCCATTCACAGCCCCACAAACGATGGCGCTCTCTCTTGCGACAGCCTCCCAAAGTCCAATACTAGCTGCCTGCGCTGCTAAGTACAGCCAGAGCCCGGCTCAGCAATTGCGAACGTCCAGGGATTCCTCCCACACCAAAGGGGCCAGGACCAAAAGCTCTTGCTGCTCTTCAAGGAGCCAGGCAACCCCATTCACAGCCCCACAAACGATGGCGCTCTCTCTTGCGACAGCCTCCCAAAGTCCAACACTAGCTGCCTGCGCTGCTGAGTACAGCCGGAGCCCGGCTCAGCAATTGCGAACGTCCAGGGATTCCTCCCACACCAAAGGGGCCAGGACTATAAGCTCTTGCTGCTCTTCAAGGAGCCAGGCAACCCCATTCACAGCCCCACAAACGATGGTGCTCTCTCTTGCGACAGCCTCCCAAAGTCCAATACTAGCTGCCTGCGCTGCTAAGTAAAGCCGGAGCCCGGCTCAGCAATTGCGAACGTCCAGGGATTCCTCCCACACCAAAGGGGCCAGGACCAAAAGCTCTTGCTGCTCTTCAAGGAGCCAGGCAACCCCATTCACAGCCCCACAAACGATGGCGCTCTCTCTTGCGACAGCCTCCCAAAGTCCAACACTAGCTGCCTGCGCTGCTGAGTACAGCCGGAGCCCGGCTCAGCAATTGCGAACGTCCAGGGATTCCTCCCACACCAAAGGGGCCAGGACCAAAAGCTCTTGCTGCTCCTCAAGGAGCCAGGCAACCCCATTCACAGCCCCACAAACGATGGCGCTCTCTCTTGCGACAGCCTCCCAAAGTCCAACACTAGCTGAC
The DNA here is from genome assembly GCF_965183815.1 of Platalea leucorodia. Classification (NCBI taxonomy): domain Eukaryota; kingdom Metazoa; phylum Chordata; class Aves; order Pelecaniformes; family Threskiornithidae; genus Platalea; species Platalea leucorodia. The sequence continues at coordinate 98,325 of NW_028121302.1, forward strand.
TGCGCTGCTGAGTACAGCCGGAGCCCAGCTCAGCAATTGCAAACGTCCAGGGATTCCTCCCACACCAAAGGGGCTAGGACTATAAGCTCTTGCTGCTCTTCAAGGAGCCAGGCAACCCCATTCACAGCCCCACAAACGCTGGCGCTCTCTCTTGCGACAGCCTCCCAAAGTCCAATACTAGCTGCCAGCGCCGCTCGGTACAGCCGGAGCCCGGCTCAGCAATTGCGAACGTCCAGGGATTCCTCCCACACCAAAGGGGCCAGGACCAAAAGCTCTTGCTGCTCTTCAAGGAGCCAGGCAACCCCCTTCACAGCCCCACAAACGATGGCGCTCTCTCTTTCAAGAGCCTCCCAAAGTCCAATATTAGCTGCCTGCGCTGCTGAGTACAGCCGGAGCCCGGCTCACCAATTGCAAACGTCCAGGGATTCCTCCCACACCAAAGGGGCCAGGACCAAAAGCTCTTGCTGCTCTTCAAGGAGTCAGGCAACCCCATTCACAGCCCCACAAACGATGGCGCTCTCTCTTGTGACAGCCTCCCAAAGTCCAATACTAGCTGCCTGCACCCCTCGGTACAGCCGGAGCCCGGCTCAGCAATTGCGAACGTCCAGGGATTCCTCCCACACCAAAGGGGCCAGGACCAAAAGCTCTTGCTGCTCTTCAAGGAGCCACGCAACCCCATTCACAGCCCCACAAACGCTGGCGCTCTCTCTTGCGACAGCCTCCCAAAGTCCAATACTACCTGCGTACACCAGTAAATACAGCAGAGAGCCCGGCTCAGCAATTGCGAACGTCCAGGGATTCCTGCCACATCAAAGGTGCCAGGACCAAAAGCTCTTGCTGCTCTTCAAGGAGCCAGGCAACCCCATTCACAGCCCCACAAACGATGGCGCTCTCTCTTGAGACAGCCTCCCAAAGTCCAACACTACCTGCCTGCGCCGCTCGGTACGGCCGGAGCCCGGCTCAGCAATTGCAAACGTCCAGGGATTCCTCCCACACCAAAGGGGCCAGGACCAAAAGCTCTTGCTGCTCTTCAAGGAGCCAGGCAACCCCATTCACAGCCCCACAAACGCTGGCGCTCTCTCTTTCGACAGCCTCCCAAAGTCCAACACTAGCTGCCTGCGCTGCTGAGTACAGCCGGAGCCCGGCTCAGCAATTGCGAACGTCCAGGGATTCCTCCCACACCAAAGGGGCCAGGACCAAAAGCTCTTGCTGCTCTTCAAGGAGCCAGGCAACCCCATTCACAGCCCCACAAACGCTGGCGCTCTCTCTTTTGACAGCCTCCCAAAGTCCAATACTACCTGCCTGCGCCGCTCGGTACGGCCGGAGCCCGGCTCAGCAATTGTGAACGTCCAGGGATTCCTGCCACACCAAAGGGGCCAGGACCAAAAGCTCTTGCTGCTCTTCAAGGAGCCAGGCAACCCCTTTCACAGCCCCACAAACGATGGCGCTCTCTCTTGCGACAGCCTCCCAAACTCCAATACTAGCTGCCTGCACCCCTCGGTACGGCCGGAGCCAGGCTCAGCAATTGCAAACGTCCAGGGATTCCTCCCACACCAAAGGGGCCAGGACCAAAAGCTCTTGTTGCTCTTCAAGGAGCCAGGCAACCCCATTCACAGCCCCACAAACGCTGGCGCTCTCTCTTTCAAGAGCCTCCCAAAGTCCAATACTAGCTGCCTGCGCTGCTGAGTACAGCCGGAACCCGGCTCAGCAATTGCGAACGTCCAGGGATTCCTCCCACACCAAAGGTGCCAGGACCAAAAGCTCTTGCTGCTCTTCAAGGAGCCAGGCAACCCCATTCACAGCCCCACAAACGATGGCGCTCTCTCTTGCAACAGCCTCCCAAAGTCCAATACTAGCTGCCTGCACCACCAAGTACAGCCGGAGCCCGGCTCAGCAATTGCGAACGTCCAGGGATTCCTCCCACACCAAAGGTGCCAGGACCAAAAGCTCTTGCTGCTCTTCAAGGAGCCAGGCAACCCCATTCACAGCCCCACAAACGATGGCGCTCTCTCTTGCGACAGCCTCCCAAAGTCCAACACTAGCTGCCTGCACCACTCGGTACAGCCGGAGCCCGGCTCAGCAATTGCGAACGTCCAGGGATTCCTCCCACACCAAAGGGGCCAGGACCAAAAGCTCTTCCTGCTCTTCAAGGAGCCAGGCAACCCCATTCACAGCCCCACAAACGATGGCGCTCTCTCTTGCGACAGCCTCCCAAAGTCCAACACTAGCTGCCTGCACCCCTCGGTACGGCCGGAGCCCGGCTCAGCAATTGTGAACGTCCAGGGATTCCTCCCACACCAAAGGGGCCAGGACCAAAAGCTCTTGCTGCTCTTCAAGGAGCCACGCAACCCCATTCACAGCCCCACAAACGATGGCGCTCTCTCTTGCGACAGCCTCCCAAAGTCCAACACTAGCTGCCTGCGCTGCTGAGAACAGCCGGAGCCCGGCTCAGCAATTGCGAACGTCCAGGGATTCCTCCCACACCAAAGGGGCCAGGACCAAAAGCTCTTGCTGCTCTTCAAGGAGCCACGCAACCCCATTCACAGCCCCACAAACGATGGCGCTCTCTCTTTCAAGAGCCTCCCAAAGTCCAATACTAGCTGCCTGCGCCGCTCGGTACAGCCGGAGCCCGGCTCAGCAATTGCGAACGTCCAGGGATACCTCCCACACCAAAGGGACCAGGACCAAAAGCTCTTGCTGCTCTTCAAGGAGCCAGGCAACCCCATTCACAGCCCCACAAACGCTGGCGCTCTCTCTTGCGACAGCCTCCCAAAGTCCAATACTACCTGCCTGCACCCCTCGTTACAGCCAGAGCCCAGCTCAGCAATTGTGAACGTCCAGGGATTCCTGCCACATCAAAGGGGCCAGGACCAAAAGCTCTTGCTGCTCTTCAAGGAGCCAGGCAACCCCATTCACAGCCCCACAAATGCTGGCACTCCCTCTTGCGACAGCCTCCCAAACTCCAATACTAGCTGCCTGCAGCACCGAGTACAGCCGGAGCCCGGCTCAGCAATTGCGAACGTCCAGGGATTCCTCCCACACCAAAGGTGCCAGGACCAAAAGCTCTTGCTGCTCTTCAAGGAGCCAGGCAACCCCATTCACAGCCCCACAAACGATGGCGCTCTCTCTTGCGACAGCCTCCCAAAGTCCAATACTAGCTGCCTGCACCACCAAGTACAGCCAGAGCCCGGCTCAGCAATTGCGAACGTCCAGGGATTCCTCCCACACCAAAGGTGCCAGGACCAAAAGCTCTTGCTGCTCTTCAAGGAGCCAGGCAACCCCATTCACAGCCCCACAAACGATGGCGCTCTCTCTTGCGACAGCCTCCCAAAGTCCAACACTAGCTGCCTGCGCTGCTGAGTACAGCCGGAGCCCGGCTCAGCAATTGCGAACGTCCAGGGATTCCTGCACCCCTCGGTACAGCCGGAGCCCGGCTCAGCAATTGCAAACGTCCAGGGATTCCTCCCACACCAAAGGGGCCAGGACCAAAAGCTCTTGCTGCTCTTCAAGGAGCCACGCAACCCCATTCACAGCCCCACAAACGATGGCGCTCTCTCTTGCAACAGCCTCCCAAAGTCCAATACTAGCTGCCTTCGCTGCTGAGTACAGCCGGAGCCCGGCTCAGCAATTGCGAACGTCCGGGGATTCCTCCCACACCAAAGGGGCCAGGACCAAAAGCTCTTGCTGCTCTTCAAGGAGCCAGGCAACCCCATTCACAGCCCCACAAACGCTGGCGCTCTCTCTTTCGACAGCCTCCCAAAGTCCAACACTAGCTGCCTGCGCTGCTGAGTACAGCCGGAGCCCGGCTCAGCAATTGCGAACGTCCAGGGATTCCTCCCACACCAAAGGGGCCAGGACCAAAAGCTCTTGCTGCTCTTCAAGGAGCCACGCAACCTCATTCACAGCCCCACAAACGATGGTGCTCTCTCTTGCGACAGCCTCCCAAAGTCCAATACTAGCTGCCTGCGCTGCTGAGTACAGCCGGAGCCCGGCTCAGCAATTGCGAACGTCCAGGGATTCCTCCCACACCAAAGGGGCCAGGACCAAAAGCTCTTGCTGCTCTTCAAGGAGCCAGGCAACCCCATTCACAGCCCCACAAACGATGGCGCTCTCTCTTGCGACAGCCTCCCAAAGTCCAACACTAGCTGCCTGCACCACTCGGTACAGCCGGAGCCCGGCTCAGCAATTGCGAACGTCCAGGGATTCCTGCCACACCAAAGGGGCCAGGACCAAAAGCTCTTCCTGCTCTTCAAGGAGCCAGGCAACCCCATTCACAGCCCCACAAACGATGGCGCTCTCTCTTGCGACAGCCTCCCAAAGTCCAATACTAGCTGCCTGCACCACCAAGTACAGCCAGAGCCCGGCTCAGCAATTGCGAACGTCCAGGGATTCCTCCCACACCAAAGGTGCCAGGACCAAAAGCTCTTGCTGCTCTTCAAGGAGCCAGGCAACCCCATTCACAGCCCCACAAACGATGGCGCTCTCTCTTGCGACAGCCTCCCAAAGTCCAACACTAGCTGCCTGCGCTGCTGAGTACAGCCGGAGCCCGGCTCAGCAATTGCGAACGTCCAGGGATTCCTCCCACACCAAAGGGGCCAGGACTATAAGCTCTTGCTGCTCTTCAAGGAGCCAGGCAACCCCATTCACAGCCCCACAAACGATGGTGCTCTCTCTTGCGACAGCCTCCCAAAGTCCAATACTAGCTGCCTGCGCTGCTAAGTACAGCCAGAGCCCGGCTCAGCAATTGCGAACGTCCAGGGATTCCTCCCACACCAAAGGGGCCAGGACCAAAAGCTCTTGCTGCTCTTCAAGGAGCCAGGCAACCCCATTCACAGCCCCACAAACGATGGCGCTCTCTCTTGCGACAGCCTCCCAAAGTCCAACACTAGCTGCCTGCGCTGCTGAGTACAGCCGGAGCCCGGCTCAGCAATTGCGAACGTCCAGGGATTCCTCCCACACCAAAGGGGCCAGGACTATAAGCTCTTGCTGCTCTTCAAGGAGCCAGGCAACCCCATTCACAGCCCCACAAACGATGGTGCTCTCTCTTGCGACAGCCTCCCAAAGTCCAATACTAGCTGCCTGCGCTGCTAAGTAAAGCCGGAGCCCGGCTCAGCAATTGCGAACGTCCAGGGATTCCTCCCACACCAAAGGGGCCAGGACCAAAAGCTCTTGCTGCTCTTCAAGGAGCCAGGCAACCCCATTCACAGCCCCACAAACGATGGCGCTCTCTCTTGCGACAGCCTCCCAAAGTCCAACACTAGCTGCCTGCGCTGCTGAGTACAGCCGGAGCCCGGCTCAGCAATTGCGAACGTCCAGGGATTCCTCCCACACCAAAGGGGCCAGGACCAAAAGCTCTTGCTGCTCCTCAAGGAGCCAGGCAACCCCATTCACAGCCCCACAAACGATGGCGCTCTCTCTTGCGACAGCCTCCCAAAGTCCAACACTAGCTGACTGCGCTGCTGAGTACAGCCGGAGCCCGGCTCAGCAATTGCAAACGTCCAGGGATTCCTCCCACACCAAAGGGGCCAGGACTATAAGCTCTTGCTGCTCTTCAAGGAGCCAGGCAACCCCATTCACAGCCCCACAAACGCTGGCGCTCTCTCTTGCGACAGCCTCCCAAAGTCCAATACTAGCTGCCAGCGCCCCTCGGTACAGCCGGAGCCCGGCTCAGCAATTGCGAACGTCCAGGGATTCCTCCCACACCAAAGGGGCCAGGACCAAAAGCTCTTGCTGCTCTTCAAGGAGCCAGGCAACCCCCTTCACAGCCCCACAAACGATGGCGCTCTCTCTTTCAAGAGCCTCCCAAAGTCCAATACTAGCTGCCTGCGCTGCTGAGTACAGCCGGAACCCGGCTCAGCAATTGCGAACGTCCAGGGATTCCTCCCACACCAAAGGTGCCAGGACCAAAAGCTCTTGCTGCTCTTCAAGGAGCCAGGCAACCCCATTCACAGCCCCACAAACGCTGGCGCTCTCTCTTGCAACAGCCTCCCAAAGTCCAATACTAGCTGCCTGCACCACCAAGTACAGCCGGAGCCCGGCTCAGCAATTGCGAACGTCCAGGGATTCCTCCCACACCAAAGGTGCCAGGACCAAAAGCTCTTGCTGCTCTTCAAGGAGCCACGCAACCCCATTCACAGCCCCACAAACGATGGCGCTCTCTCTTTCAAGAGCCTCCCGAAGTCCAACAGTAGCTGCCTGCGCCGCTCGGTACAGCTGGAGCCCGGCTCAGCAATTGCAAACGTCCAGGGATTCCTGCCACACCAAAGGGGCCAGGACCAAAAGCTCTTGCTGCTCTTCAAGGAGCCAGGCAACCCCATTCACAGCCCCACAAACGATGGCGCTCTCTCTTGCGACAGCCTCCCAAAGTCCAACACTAGCTGCCTGCGCCGCTCGGTACAGCCGGAGCCCGGCTCAGCAATTGCAAACGTCCAGGGATTCCTCCCACACCAAAGGGGCCAGGACCAAAAGCTCTTGCTGCTCTTCAAGGAGCCAGGCAACCCCATTCACAGCCCCACAAACGATGGCGCTCTCTCTTGCGACAGGCTCCCGAAGTCCAATACTAGCTGCCTGCGCCGCTCGGTACAGCCGGAGCCCGGCTCAGCAATAGCGAACGTCCAGGGATTCCTCCCACACCAAAGGGGCCAGGACCAAAAGCTCTTGCTGCTCTTCAAGGAGCCACGCAACCCCATTCACAGCCCCACAAATGCTGGCGCTCTCTCTTGCGACAGCCTCCCAAAGTCCAATACTAGCTGACTGCGCTGCTAAGTAAAGCCGGAGCCCGGCTCAGCAATTGCGAACGTCCAGGGATTCCTCCCACACCAAAGGGGCCAGGACCAAAAGCTCTTGCTGCTCTTCAAGGAGCCAGGCAACCCCATTCACAGCCCCACAAACGCTGGCGCTCTCTCTTGCGACAGCCTCCCAAAGTCCAATACTACCTGCGTACACCAGTAAATACAGCAGAGAGCCCGGCTCAGCAATTGCGAACGTCCAGGGATTCCTGCCACATCAAAGGTGCCAGGACCAAAAGCTCTTGCTGCTCTTCAAGGAGCCACGCAACCCCATTCACAGCCCCACAAACGATGGCGCTCTCTCTTGCGACAGCCTCCCAAAGTCCAATACTACCTGCCTGCGCCGCTGAGTACAGCCGGAGCCCGGCTCAGCAATTGCGAACGTCCAGGGATTCCTCCCACACCAAAGGGGCCAGGACCAAAAGCTCTTCCTGCTCTTCAAGGAGCCAGGCAACCCCATTCACAGCCCCACAAACGATGGCGCTCTCTCTTGCGACAGCCTCCCAAAGTCCAACACTAGCTGCCTGCACCCCTCGGTACAGCCGGAGCCCGGCTCAGCAATTGTGAACGTCCAGGGATTCCTCCCACACCAAAGGGGCCAGGACCAAAAGCTCTTGCTGCTCTTCAAGGAGCCAGGCAACCCCATTCACAGCCCCACAAACGATGGCGCTCTCTCTTGAGACAGCCTCCCAAAGTCCAACACTAGCTGCCTGCGCTGCTGAGTACAGCCGGAGCCCGGCTCAGCAATTGCGAACGTCCAGGGATTCCTCCCACACCAAAGGGGCCAGGACCAAAAGCTCTTGCTGCTCTTCAAGGAGCCACGCAACCCCATTCACAGCCCCACAAACGATGGCGCTCTCTCTTTCAAGAGCCTCCCAAAGTCCAATACTAGCTGCCTGCACCCCTCGGTACAGCCGGAGCCCGGCTCAGCAATTGCAAACGTCCAGGGATTCCTCCCACACCAAAGGGGCCAGGACCAAAAGCTCTTGCTGCTCTTCAAGGAGCCACGCAACCCCATTCACAGCCCCACAAACGATGGCGCTCTCTCTTGCAACAGCCTCCCAAAGTCCAATACTACCTGCGTACACCAGTAAATACAGCAGAGAGCCCGGCTCAGCAATTGTGAACGTCCAGGGATTCCTCCCACACCAAAGGGGCCAGGACCAAAAGCTCTTGCTGCTCTTCAAGGAGCCACGCAACCCCATTCACAGCCCCACAAATGCTGGCGCTCTCTTTTGCGACAGCCTCCCAAAGTCCAATACTAGCTGCCTTCGCTGCTGAGTACAGCCGGAGCCCGGCTCAGCAATTGCGAACGTCCGGGGATTCCTCCCACACCAAAGGGGCCAGGACCAAAAGCTCTTGCTGCTCTTCAAGGAGCCAGGCAACCCCATTCACAGCCCCACAAACGCTGGCGCTCTCTCTTGCGACAGCCTCCCAAAGTCCAACACTAGCTGCCTGCGCTGCTGAGTAAAGCCGGAGCCCGGCTCAGCAATTGCGAACGTCCAGGGATTCCTCCCACACCAAAGGGGCCAGGACCAAAAGCTCTTGCTGCTCTTCAAGGAGCCACGCAACCCCATTCACAGCCCCACAAACGATGGTGCTCTCTCTTGCGACAGCCTCCCAAAGTCCAATACTAGCTGCCTGCGCTGCTGAGTACAGCCGGAGCCCGGCTCAGCAATTGCGAACGTCCAGGGATTCCTCCCACACCAAAGGGGCCAGGACCAAAAGCTCTTGCTGCTCTTCAAGGAGCCAGGCAACCCCATTCACAGCCCCACAAACGATGGCGCTCTCTCTTGCGACAGCCTCCCAAAGTCCAACACTAGCTGCCTGCACCCCTCGGTACAGCCGGAGCCCGGCTCAGCAATTGCGAACGTCCAGGGATTCCTCCCACACCAAAGGGGCCAGGACCAAAAGCTCTTCCTGCTCTTCAAGGAGCCAGGCAACCCCATTCACAGCCCCACAAACGATGGCGCTCTCTCTTGCGACAGCCTCCCAAAGTCCAACACTAGCTGCCTGCACCCCTCGGTACGGCCGGAGCCCGGCTCAGCAATTGTGAACGTCCAGGGATTCCTCCCACACCAAAGGGGCCAGGACCAAAAGCTCTTGCTGCTCTTCAAGGAGCCAGGCAACCCCATTCACAGCCCCACAAACGATGGCGCTCTCTCTTGCGACAGCCTCCCAAAGTCCAACACTAGCTGCCTGCGCTGCTGAGAACAGCCGGAGCCCGGCTCAGCAATTGCGAACGTCCAGGGATTCCTCCCACACCAAAGGGGCCAGGACCAAAAGCTCTTGCTGCTCTTCAAGGAGCCACGCAACCCCATTCACAGCCCCACAAACGATGGCGCTCTCTCTTTCAAGAGCCTCCCAAAGTCCAATACTAGCTGCCTGCGCCGCTCGGTACAGCCGGAGCCCGGCTCAGCAATTGCGAACGTCCAGGGATACCTCCCACACCAAAGGGGCCAGGACCAAAAGCTCTTGCTGCTCTTCAAGGAGCCAGGCAACCCCATTCACAGCCCCACAAACGCTGGCGCTCTCTCTTGCGACAGCCTCCCAAAGTCCAACACTAGCTGCCTGCGCGGCTCGTTACAGCCGGAGCCCGGCTCAGCAATTGCGAACGTCCAGGGATTCCTCCCACACCAAAGGGACCAGGACCAAAAGCTCTTGCTGCTCTTCAAGGAGCCAGGCAACCCCATTCACAGCCCCACAAACGCTGGCGCTCTCTCTTGCGAGAGCCTCCCAAAGTCCAATACTAGCTGCCTGCACCCCTCGGTACGGCCGGAGCCCAGCTCAGCAATTGTGAACGTCCAGGGATTCCTGCCACATCAAAGGGGCCAGGACCAAAAGCTCTTGCTGCTCTTCAAGGAGCCAGGCAACCCCATTCACAGCCCCACAAATGCTGGCACTCCCTCTTGCGACAGCCTCCCAAACTCCAATACTAGCTGCCTGCAGCACCGAGTACAGCCGGAGCCCGGCTCAGCAATTGCGAACGTCCAGGGATTCCTCCCACACCAAAGGTGCCAGGACCAAAAGCTCTTGCTGCTCTTCAAGGAGCCAGGCAACCCCATTCACAGCCCCACAAACGATGGCGCTCTCTCTTGCGACAGCCTCCCAAAGTCCAATACTAGCTGCCTGCACCACCAAGTACAGCCAGAGCCCGGCTCAGCAATTGCGAACGTCCAGGGATTCCTCCCACACCAAAGGTGCCAGGACCAAAAGCTCTTGCTGCTCTTCAAGGAGCCAGGCAACCCCATTCACAGCCCCACAAACGATGGCGCTCTCTCTTGCGACAGCCTCCCAAAGTCCAACACTAGCTGCCTGCGCTGCTGAGTACAGCCGGAGCCCGGCTCAGCAATTGCGAACGTCCAGGGATTCCTCCCACACCAAAGGGGCCAGGACTATAAGCTCTTGCTGCTCTTCAAGGAGCCAGGCAACCCCATTCACAGCCCCACAAACGATGGTGCTCTCTCTTGTGACAGCCTCCCAAAGTCCAATACTAGCTGCCTGCGCTGCTGAGTACAGCCGGAGCCCGGCTCAGCAATTGCGAACGTCCAGGGATTCCTCCCACACCAAAGGGGCCAGGACCAAAAGCTCTTGCTGCTCTTCAAGGAGCCAGGCAACCCCATTCACAGCCCCACAAACGATGGCGCTCTCTCTTGCGACAGCCTCCCAAAGTCCAACACTAGCTGCCTGCGCTGCTGAGTACAGCCGGAGCCCGGCTCAGCAATTGCGAACGTCCAGGGATT
>NW_028121301.1:0-108464 GCF_965183815.1 Platalea leucorodia
ATTTGCCCATGAGGAGCCACTAAATCCAAGCCTATTGGTGAAGCCATTACTCACAGGAGTCGTTCTGCGTCCTGGCCATCACTCCTCTCGGGAACAGACGGGAAAGCTCTGGATGACAAAGGCTGTCAGGACGCGCTCCAGAAACAGAAGACCAGTGTGAGAAGATCCCCATCACCTAATCGCATCGAAATAATTCCAGCTCAATGAAATGATTATTGGAAATGAAACACACAGAACAGCATCCGCCATCAAAACTCTTTCACTGGTAGTTTGAGCTGCTGCAGAGCTGCAGGCTGACGACCTTACCATCACTGTCACAGGACCCCAAAAGAAATAATAACTGCCAAATGGGAACTCTACCCATAGCCCATCTCTATCCAGCCTTTAAAGGTTGAATAGCTCAGCCTACAGCTCTGGAGGTATACACCAGACTACACTTATATCCTGTGTCTACCTACTCGATGATCTGTCCAGAAAGTCAAATCATAATTAACTTTGAAACAGGATGGAAATGGGAGGGGGAAGGGGTGGGAGTGGGGGGGAGAAAACAAGCAATTACTGGAGAAAAGGGAAAGTGTAGGCATGCAATTAAAAAAGACAGGAGCCGAGTTATCCTGAAGGCCAGCTCAGCCCCACTCACTTTTGCTGGTGAAAAGCTGTGCAGCTTGGAGGAAAAGTCCTGACTTTGGTGCTGGGATGCACACAAATGTCAGAGTTCAGCTCTGAAACAGCAGAAAAACCTTGACACGGCTCCTGTTCACTGTCCTCATACCTGTGCGCTTGCTGTGGCTTCCTCGTTTCCCTGGCGTCCTCCCAGACTAACAGGGACGTGGCATCTGTCCAGTCCACGGGCCACGAGGAGAAACAGGTTTGACCACGAAGCGGGTAGCAAACAACTGCATCTGCAGAAGCAAAGGGGCAGCCGCACCTCAGCTTCGGAGCTGCCCAGAGCTGCCCTGAGCCCCAGGAGCCCCTGGTGCCCCGGCATTTGCTTGGCCCTGGAGCCCTGCGGGTCCTGCCGGCCCCAGGGAGCCCCGGGGACAGAAGGGAAGGACAGCGGTCAGCCCTGTGGGGAGAGCGACGGGGCTCCGTCCTTCCTTCTGGCCGCAGGAGGATGCCCCGGGCCCCGCCAGCACAGGGCGTCTCTCCTCCTCAGCGCCCGGGGCACGGCGAGGCCTGAGGGAGGCCCTGGGTGCTGGGCTCAGCACGGGCGCTGGGACCGGGGCAGAGCCCCGTCTCCTGCCAGCTGCCGGCCTGGCCCACGCCAGCGGCTCCCGTCACACAGCACAGACAGAGCCGCGTTTTGGGAAAGGCTTGCCGATCCGGGGCAAATCCAGGGAAGCTCCCTCCTGCCAGCTCCCCTCCCCTCCTGCCCTGGCCCCTGCCCTGCCCTCCCCTCCCTCCCTGCGCAGGCCCAGACCCCACCAGCGGACCGAGGGACGGCAGAGCTGTGCACACACCCCCCTGCGCTGCTGAGAGAGCAGCTCCCGGCGCCATGGCCCTTCTGGAGGCCGTCTCTCCGCAGGCCCCGTGTCCCGGCGGGCTGAGGAGCCGCTGCGCTGCGGGGGCAGCGGGCGCAGGGCGGCTCTGGGAGGAGAGGCCCGGGCTGCCTGAGCCTGCCCGGCAACAGCCGCGCCATTGGCCACGGCTGAGCCAATCAGCGGAGCTGGAGGCGGCCTGTCAGTCACAGCCGGGTGGGGCGGGGCCGGAGGGGGCCGAGGCCCAGGGGCCTGAGGAGAAAGGGGCGAGAGCCGGGCCGGGGGCAGCCGGGGCCCGGGGGGAGCAGGGCCAGGGCCGGGGGAGCTGCAGGAGCAGGAGCAGGAGCAGGAGCAGGAGCAGGAGCAGGAGCAGGTATCTGCCAGTGCGGATGGGCCTGGGGGGAGGGACCTGGAGGCCTCACCGCCCAGGGGCCCCGCCAGGGCCCAGTCCCCAGCCCTGGGCCCGAGGGGTCAGCCCAGGGCCAGCCCCAGCAGCAGGGTCAGGGCGGTCCCTGCTGCTGCCCCGAGGGTCGCCAGCCCCAGCCCTGACAGCGGGGGGTCGGTGTTTGATGTCCGCAGGCCAGGGGAAGGCAGAGCGGCCTCCTCTCTCCAGGCGGCTGCAGGCTTTGGAGCAGGCATGCTGTGGTGGGGACAGGCCAGGAGCCTTTGCTGTCCCCAGGCCTTCGTGTGGGTCTGGTGCTCATGGACAGCCCCGTCTCTGCTGACAGCCTTTGATAAATGGGGATTTCCAGACATGGAAGTTGTTTCTCCCTCCTGGTGGGAGCACACAGCGGGGCTTTGTTGTCAGAGAAGCAAGCGGGGAATGTTCCTGGTTGGATGCAGCTCCCTTGGCAGATGCCTGCGCCCCTCTCTCGGCCCCAGGGTCTGATACCTGCCTTTCCCCCAGCCAAGCTGTGCTGCCAGCTGTTGGGAAAGGGGCTGGAGAGGGCGGATGGTTTTACCACAGCCGGGAACTTCCAGTCAACCTGTCAGGGATTTTTTCTTCCCAGTTCTTGCAGTAACACTTTTTTTTTTTTTTTTTTTTTAAGTAAATGTATTTTTTCCAAGGAAACTTCACCAAGGAAAGTGCAGTGTTTAGCTCTGATTGCTCTCTGTGTGGATTGTGTCTGTCCTCAGCTGGGCACACAGCAGCTTTCAGACGAGGAATGGGACTATTCCAGGGTGAAGTGAGTAATGGGGATCCCAAGCCTGTTTTGTTCAAGGCAATGGGGTGAAAATGTGCCGTTAGAGCTGTCTGCGTTGCTGTACTTTTGGTTGCAGTGCTCCCCTCTAGTTCTCTGTAATACTTCTACTGCTCGGCTCCATCAGGTTTAAATTTCTGTAAATTGATGCTACGTTTTGCAACTGTTTCTACTTGATTCTTCACAGATTTGAAAATTCCCTGTTCGGGTCTCTACTTTCATCTCCCCCCTGTGCTGCAGAACCATATTTGACTGCAGGGGCTGCAGAGTCTGTGTTTCCTCCCCATGGTGAGGAAAATATGGACATGGAAAAAAAATAGTTAGCAATTTTGAAAAGACTCCTTTTTTTCTGTGTTCATTTTCACATTCAGTGTGCCTGTTGTGAGTTCTTAAATACTCAGAGAGATACTCTGAGTCTTAGCAATCCCTTGTTTGCATGCCTGTGCTCAGGAGGTGCATCAGAAACTCTGTTTGGGCGTTGCTTCTGTTGGACAAGGAACCGTAGCCCTTTCTGAAAAACGGCTCCTGGGTGAGTTAGTTCCTCGGCCACAGCAGAAGGGTTTCTGTTTGCATCTGCCAGAACTCGGGAGCAAACTGTGCTGACAGAAGCCCTGGGAAGAAAGGGAAGACTGGAGAGAGCAGAACAGATCCGTAGAGTTGCGCTGCTTTACCCCAGCTGGCGTCACACCTCCTGACACGGTGACTCTGGGTAAGGGTGCTCTCAGGGTGTTTTGTCACTTTTTCCAGTGCTCACCACCAGAGAGCCGATGGCGCTGGGGAAAGGGCAGGATCCCCTTCTTTGTGCACCCCAGAATCTTGTCACACTGCATAAGCTCCTGCACAAGCAGAAGTGGCCGATAGTGGACTTGTCGAGGGAGGCTCATGTGGGCATGAGGAAGATGCCGGGAGCAGACTTCATTCCAGTCACCAAAGGGGTCTGTAGGGAGCAGATCAGGAATGAACGGCTGCCACTGCCGTACGTCCTTGCATGCAGAGCCAGGGTGGTTCCAGTGGAGGAAAGGGTGGCGGTTCAGCAAGGGGCACTTTCTCTTGTCTTACCCTCAGAGGACGACTGCCACAGTCTGGAAAGCTGGAGGGGAAAGGGAGGGCAAGGATGCGAGAAGTGGGATGTCATCTGGAGCGGGTTGCGGGAGTGAGGGTACCCGTTGCCTCATGGTCTCCAAAGGGAGTCGCTGCTCAGCTCTGTGGCTGCCCAGATCCTGCTGCAGACACTGAACTGGCATCATGTTTCCCAGTGTCGATACTCGACCTTTCCCCCACCGGTCTAGTGTCTGTATTCCCATTGCGCTGCCTTCCAGCACATATCTGTGCAGCAGTGCTCCCCCTGAGCCTCACTTCCCACAAGGACAGCGGTATGGAGCTGTGAGGAGGACGCTCAGGTCTACGAGGGTTTGGCAATGCGGGTGTTAACTGATACCCTAGCCCAAGCCAAAATGAGCCCTCTCAAAACCCAGGGGGCTGGGAAGTTTGGCATGTTAACAGCCGAGAGGTCTGCTGAAGGCAGCAAAAGCCTGGTAAAGTTGTTAATGCTCAGACCTCACCAGGTTTTCTTTGTGCTGTGCTTCCCTGCAGAAGAACAGCCAAGCTCATCCCACTGACCTCTGGGGCAAGCCTTGATGTTTTTGTGACCCCACTGCCATGTTCTGCATTGGTTGCCAGACCAAAGTTCCTGTGAGAGACAAGGCTCAGGAGGACGTGGTCATCTTGTTGATTCCCTTGCAACAGGGGAATTTTACAAGCAGTGGAGATCTGGCTGAGGATCAGAACCAGTGTGTGGAGATGAGGAAAGGACAATGCAGAGAGAGCAGAAGAGGTGAGAGGAGCCCAGTGTGCTGGGAGAGCATCTCTGCATCCTCATTGATGGGAGATGCCAGAGTGGGTCCAGGATATGGTTCCTTGAAACCATCTAGCGGCCTACAGCAGCGTGGCTGGGAGGAGACTGCTGGGGAAGAGCTGGAGAAGCCAGGGGATGTGCAATACTGCCGTCAGCCCAGTGGCAGGAGGGAGGTTATTCAGTCCTTGGGGTTGGGCTCAAAATCTGCAGCCTGAGGTGTAATGTCCTGTACTGGGATTTGGTAGTCAGCACTGATCATCCAGCTGATCAAACCAGACCCTTTCTCCAGCTGTTGGTGGCAGCTGGAAAAGAGAGGTTGGGAAGACCTTGCTTTTTAAAACCTAAGCCAGAGCAGAAGGCTTGTCATGGTACCTGTGTTGTCTTTCACTGCAGTTTTCACACCTTTGAGAGAAGCGGCATTTGGCTGCCAGTTTGTAGTACTGACTGTTTTGCAGATTAAACAGACTTTGTAAGCGTGGAAGAGCACTGGGCATGGACAAGCAAACGCTTCAGGCAGCTGCAGAGCAGAGCTGGGGGCAGGCTGTGGTGTTTCTGTCAGGATCAAAAGCTGAAGGATGTTTCCATTCAAGGAGCGGAGTCTGTTGGGAGCTCCAGTCTCCAAACTTCCAAAGCCCGTGTGTTAAACAGTGCTCAGCCCTGATGTTTCTTTCTGCTACTCTCCAACACAGTTTCTCTGGGCTTTTTCTTTGGTTGGTTTATATCTCTGGTAGGTGTCCAAGCTCCGTTCCATCAAGCCACTTGCAAACCTGCCACTTGCCAGCCTTCTGCTGGGGGCCAAGCCAAAGGGATGAAGCCTCGTGCTCGTGCCAAGCCCGAAGCAAAGTTAAAGCAGTGAGAAGTTCCCCCAGTCAGCCCTGAGCCAGAGTGCAGGTATCTAAGCTGTGACGGGATGGAAAACAATTCATGGAAGAAGGTACGGTGTATGTGGCAGCTGGGATTAAGTGGTAGGCGCGGTTTCGTGTCTGGATCAGTACTGTCCTTGCCCTTTGACTAAGCCCCAGTTCAGAGCAGAAATTCCTGTTGCTCATTGTGGGTGCCAGAGTGCTGTTCCAGCTCTCTCCTCCCCGGTGCGTTAATTTAATCTTTTGTGTATATGCAGGGCCTTGATAATGCTCCTGTGTGGGCACCGTGTATGTGGAGGGCAGGTTTTCTGCGTGTTTGTGACTGATCTTTCTTGTTTCTTTTAAACAGGGAAATCTTGATACGTACTCGCCAGGAGTTAAAGAAATGCAAAGAACTGGTGAAGAAAGAGGTGCCAGTGAAGGAGGGAGTGTAGGTTAGTTCTGGTTTTACATTTTCTTGCCTGTGTTGTAGCCAAAAGCCTTGGCTTAAACGTTTGATGTGAGCTGAACTGGTGGGTATTTTTCATCCCTACACAGTTCTGACTTTACCAGCCATAGTCATGGACTCTGGGCCTGTACTGTAGTGATGTCAAAGCAGGTATTAAAAAAAAAAATAAAGTGTGCTTTTCCAAAATGCTGACAAGGTTGGAAACAAGCGATGGCTGTGGGCAGGTGGGAATACACAGCCATGGGCAGTGTCAGTCTGAATGAGGAACAGTGATGCGGGTACAGCCGTAGCGTGACAGTTTTCATGGCGTTGAGCAGCACAGCAAGGACTGTCAGGCAGCAAGGCCGGCTGCAGGGGTGTGCGAACAGCTCCTCCCGAGAGTGGAGATGGGCATGGGAGAGACAGTGCTGTTGCTGTTGGTGTGTAGCAGGTGACAGTCGGTGGAAGCTGCTCTCAGGGCCTGTAATTAGGAGCTGTTGTCGTAGTACTCGGTGGGAAATAAGATGAGGGCAGAGGCTAAGTCATGAAAAGCCATATTAACTATGATGTGTGACGTGAGGGAGTCAGCTTCAGGGTGTTAAAGAGACTGTTAGTTGTGACTAAGGCAGTGAGTGAGATGATCCTTGTAGGAGCTTTCTGCGTGGGTGAGAATGGGGCAAGACAAGGAGAGGCTGTGGCAGTGGTTGAGCCGATCAGAACTCAAGTAGGAGATGATTTGGGCAGTGTCTGGCAAAGTCAGCATCTTGTAGGTGTTGCTCGGACTGCATCAGGCCTGACTGCTGGCGAGGAAAGGAGTGTGAAAGGAGTGTTGGAGTGCCAAGGCATGGGGATGGAAGTGATCACAGACTCATTTCTCAGTTTTCCATGGGATGGCTGTGTACCCCACGTAACTCATCTTGCATTGAGAAAGAAGTGCCGCCCTTTAGGTGAAAAGGGGGGGGGGGGGGGGCGGGGGGCGGGCAGGGCGGGAAAAAGAAGGTAATCTGTGGCAGAGCTCGAACTTGGAGTGAGATTACCGTGCTTAGTCTTACCATTCCAGAGTATTAGAAACATTTCCTTGAAGCACTTTGCCAACACACCAAGACCTGCCCTTCTGAAATAGCTGTTTTCCCAGGAGCTGCATCTGAGCTAAGCCAGATGAGAGAGTCTTGCCTGCCGTCAGCCACTGAGACTGATGACAGCTCACCCAGCAGTTTTGGCAAGGACAGAACAATATCGATACGTATGCTCCTCTGTGCTGATTGTAATTTCTGGGATGTGTCTTGCATAAATTGGTCTTCAGGTTTTGCAGGTTGTAGGTTTGGCAGGATCTATTGTGTCATTAACATGATGGTAATAACCAAACCCGGTGGGATGGGGTTGAGAATCAGAAGGGTAAAAGTGAGAAGGAATCTCGTGGGTTAAGAACAGTTTAATAATGAAAAAATAAATTCTTTTAAAAAATTGTGAGGAAAAGAACAAAAACAACAGAGAGAGGAGAATGAAACCCAAGGAAAACAAGTGATGCAAATGAAAACAACTGCTCACGGCTCCCGATGGTCAGCCGGTCCCTGAGCAGTGGCCCCCCGCCACCCTCGCCCCCAGTTTTCTTGCTGAGCATGACGTCATAGGGTATGGAATATCTCTTTGGTCAGCTGGGGTCAGCTGTCCCAGCTGTGTCCCCTCCCAACTGTCTGTGCAGCTCCACCCTGCTCGCTGGCGGGGCAGTGTGAGGAGCAGAAAAGGCCTTGACGCTGTGCAAGCGCTGCTCAGCAGTGACTAAAACATGGGTGTGTTACCGACACTATTTTCAGCACAAATCCAGAACATAGCCCCATACAAAGCACTATGAAGAAATGTAACTATCCCAGGCAAAGCTAGGACAGTAAGGCATTTTGGATTTCCTATGATTTGCAAGAGTGCTTGACCAGTTTAATGTTACGTTGAGGTACGGTAGTTATCATGTCATCAGGAGAAAGTGAAGACAAAGAAGATGAAGATGGCAAAGATACTCAAAAGCGTTATAACTTTTGACAGCAGAAACATGTCATTTACAGTTTATATGAACAGTTTTCCTTCAATGTAGTGTTCTTTTCAAAGATTTGCAGATGAAGCTTTGCTATTTCCATATCAGAATTTAGTGATTTTAGCATAAAATTCTCAACTAAAATGTAAAAAAAAGACCAATGTATCCTGGAAAGAAGTGTAATTACATAGACGGGATAGTTTTACTCTTGTCGTTTACAGTTGGCCTTAAAAGGCAGGTGTGCGTTTTATCACTTGTGCTGTGCAGTCATTAAAAATTAAAACCAAACACAAAAAACCACCCCTGAAAGTTCCTCTGAAATTAGAGGTGGGTGAGACATATCCCATTTTCTGCTTGTTCCGCTCTCCTGCTTTCTCTTAAACTTGTTTGTATCATTATCATAAATTCCTTGCTTACTCTAGAGTCAAGACAATGTAAGATATTTTTTCGGGCCACCCTTCTCCTGTCGGGCAGAGATGTCCATGTAGCCGTGCTCGGTCGCCGAGGGAAAAGGCCAAACAGGCGGGTGCGTGGTGAGTGATGGTTCTCCCTTATCAACAGTGCTGTCAGTCGCGTCAGGGAACGATGCTTTGGAGGGGGTTCAGATTGGCGGTAATTACAGAATAATAGCGTGACTGTTACCATGGTAGTCTGAGGGTATGAGAAGACCAAAGATTGTGGGAGGAGAGGATAATTTTAATTGGCTGTGGGATTTTTGACAACACAGCATTTGTGAGTCAGTGACAATGATCATGGAGGTGGTGGCTGGGATTCTGTAATGGAAATTCTTTTGCTCTTGGAATTGAAGCCCAAATTGCCCTCTAGAAGTCTTAGACGACTGAATCTGGAAGTATACAGTTGGGGTTTTTTTCCTAAAAATGGAGATAATTCAGTTAGAGGGAGAGCCTGTTTGGCAGTTTTAGTAGTTTGGGGACAGAGGCCAGCTGGGGGCTGGGGCCCTTGGGGCTGGGGGCTGTTTCTGCCCCGTGGCCTTGGCCTGGCGCTGCCAGCTGGGAAGGGGCTTTCCAAAATCCTGCTGGAAGGAGCCAGATGTGGCCACCCCCAGCACGGCCTCAGGGTCAGCTGCCAGCCTGCCTTCAGATCAGCTCTTCCCAGCAGGACACTGCCCAGGAGTAACTGTGAGGGTTGCTGTTCTCCCTCGGGAAGCACGGCACGCACCAAGCACAGCCAGAGCTGTGCCTGTGCCAGGAGAAGCCTTCAAGCAGAGCCGGGGCTGATGGTGACAGCTCCCAGCAGCTGTCCAGGTCAGAGAGATGCAGGTAAGATGGCAGAGAGGGGACACCGACTGATGGTCACTTCTCTTGCAGGAACAGCATTTAACAGCAGAAGGGAGGCAGGACGAAAGGGCCCATGATGTCCAAAAGCGCATCAAAGAACGGGTGCAGTGATGATGAGAGCAGAAGGAGATGAGAAGGAGATGCAGGTGACCCGTCTGGGACAATGCTTGCGAGGTAAAATCTGCCACCCAAACCCAGAGGCAGCCAGAGGCAGTGGGAGGTGGTGGAGTGGGTGAGGAAAGTACCTGGGAGAGGCAGCACGGTTGGAAATAGCACTTTTGGCTTTAAGCTGAGAGCTGGATATGAAAAAAAATGTGAAGCTGGCATCCTAACCGAGTGTTTCTGTCTCTAACTAACTTCTTGGGAAGTTAGTTCTTGGCAGGACCAGGGAGGTGATAGTGCCCCTGTACTCAGCACTGGTGAGGTTGTGTCTCAAATCCTCTGTTGGGTTTTGGGCCCCTCACTACAAGAAGGACATTGAGGCACTGGAGCGTGTCCAAAGAAGGGCAACGAGGCTGGTGAAGGGTCTGGAGAACAGGTCGTATGAGGAGCGGCTGAGGGAGCTGGGGTTGTTTAGTCTGGAGAAGAGGAGGCTGAGGGGAGACCTTATCGCTCTCCACAACTACCTGAAAGGGGGCTGTAGCGAGGTGGGGGTCGGTCTGTTGTCCCAGGTAACAAGCAACAGGTCAAGAGGAGATGGGCTCAAGTTGTGCCAGGGAAGGTTTAGATTAGAGATTACGAAAAATTTCCTCACGGAGAGAGTGGTTAGGCATTGGAACAGACTGCCCAGGGAAGTGGTGCAATCACAGTCCCTGGAAGTGTTCAAAAAACATGTGGATGCGGTGCTTAGGGACATGGTTTAGAGGTGGACCTGGCAGTTAGGTTAACGGACTCGATGATCTCAGAGGTCTTTTCCAGCCTTAATGATTTTATGATTCTATGATTCTACAGCCTGAGAGACAGAGCTTGAAGTGTCGTTCAGACAAGTCTTCCCTAAACATACGGATCTCCTTGGCATCCCAACCAAGGTTGACTGAGTTGAAGAGCATCTAAGCTGCTCCTTATTTGTGCCTTTCGAGATTTCTAGAGATTTCCAAGGTGGGCAGTGGAGAGGATAGACTTTTTTTTGAGGGTGTCTGTCATCTCATTGCTTACAGAAGCTCTCACTCACCACTGTCTTCACTGGCTCAAAGTTAAACTAACGGTGTGACAAAGTGAGAAACTGTTGGAGATGGCAGACCATGAAAGGAAAAAACTAGTTGTCCTAGCGTGAAAGTAGTGAGACAACAAAGGGAAGAAGTACCAGGCAAAAGACAGGAAAGCGGAGCGTCAGGATAAAAGGGTGAAGGAGGGAATAGAAGGTGGAGCTGTGAATGAGCTGGGGATGCCTGGGGGTCCCAGTCAGAAGCCCTGTACCTGCTCCGTGCAGCCTCCAGCAAGACAAGAAACCCACTTGTGTGGGTTGATTGCACGCCTTTTGGATCTGGTGACTGGTTAACTGGTCACCCTCCTGATCAGGGTCAGTCTATGCCCAAAACTGCAAGCATCCGCAGCACGGTACGGGTGTTATGACGTATCACATGCTACGATCGTGGGGTGGTATTTCTCCATGCAGGGGGAAAGGTCCTCTACAGAGACTGCTCTTCTCCCCAGCTTCACACACCAAACCAGACTGATGAAAATACTCTAAAACGACACGCCTGCAAAGACGCAGTTGTTTCATGTGCCGTCTGGGGCCATCTCCAAAAAGTGGAATACACCGCACAGAACATCACCAACATCGTGCTGCCCAGAAGGCAAACCACAGCTTGCCTAAAAGGCCAGTCGAAACACAGAAACCACCCAACAAGCTGTGGCCCACGCAGTATCAAATCACAGGCCAGTTTGTCCTCCTGTTACTCACAAGCTCCACAACTGTCATCTGCAGACCACCCTCTCTTGCAGGGTGCAGCACCAGCCTTACCCACGCCCTTCTTCGTTAGGCAGAGTCTGACAACCCAGCATGGAAAGCCATGGTCAAATAACAGCAAGTTGTCTCGATTCGCCTGTGTCCTGACTTAGGGGGTAACACCTCCCACACACAGCCCCATACCCAAAAAAACAACAGATGAGCACATATCCACCCTTTCATAAAAACTAGAGGGCTGTATGGAAATTTCTTTCTGAAGCCACCTGCAATCCTGTGCCTGCCTAGTAGCATGAAGGGCTTGGGTATGGATGCATTTCTTGCTCTGGCAGTTCTGGTCATCCTTTCTTCTCGATTTGAGCTGAGAAACCTCAGAAGATCAGCTTTCCCATGCTCATCCACAGTCCAGCAAACAGCAAAAGGATATTGGATTTGAATACAAGTCTCCTTTGTCTTTTCATGACACTGTTGTGTCTGGAGGTCTCCAGTTTCTGCCCAGTTGGGTCCTGGCTGGAAAATGGGAGCAGATGTTCTTGGAGGAGACCTAGGGGAAGGCACACATGGACACAGGCAGGAGCCTTCTCTTTGGAGAAAACCCAGGCAAGAAAATGCAGAGGGCAAAGGCCAGGTCAGTCCCCTTGAGACCACGTTGCCTTGGGTCATAGAGTCATAGAATCATAGAATCATGGAATGGTTTGGGTTGGAAGGGACCTTTAAAGGTCACCTAGTCCAACCCCCCTGCAATGAGCAGGGACATCTTCAACTAGATCAGGTTGCTCAGAGCGCCGTCACACTTGAATGTTTCCAGGGATGTGTTCCCGGAGGGGGACATGGATTGGGGACAGAGCTGGGAAGGGCTGTCTGGAGAAGGTCTTTGCTAAAACTGTTTAAGGACCATGAGTGAATGCAAGTGATGGAGAATGGGGGCATCCTGCATTTGTGGGCCTGTGGGGGTCCCCAGGGTGCTGCTGTGTCCGGTCCCCGCCCCATGGTCCCACCCCATGGTGTGTCGCCAGCACGTGTTCCCGTGTCGCAGCAGCCCTCTGTGAGGGGGGGTTGGGTCACAATGGCCGGGCTCTATATCTTCCCCCTGGGGCTTGTGCTGCCCCAGTTTCTGGTGGCTTTTGCCCGGAGAGAGCAGTGCATCCATCCGGGAGATCCTGCTGCCACGAGGAGGATGAGAGCGCTCAGAGGTGAGGGGCTGGCGGGAGGCTGGGGCTGATGTCCAGCTCTCGTCGGGGCTGCCCAGCCCCAGCCCTCCTGGCCTCTCTCTGCAGAGCCCCATGCCCATCCCCTGCTGCCCTTCTGTCGCCAGGGAGCCCAGAATGGGCCCAGTCCGCCAGGGTGGTCTTCCCACTGCCTCAGTGCAGGGAAGGCTCCCTCCCCTCATCCCACTGACTGCCCTCTTGCCAGTACAGTCCAGCACAGGCTGTTAGTGCTGGGGGAGGCTGGGAAGATCCTCACCCCTCCCTGGTGCGAAGCCCTGCAGCCGGCAAAACAGTTCCTTTCTTTTCTTCCAGCTCTGTGCTCATGCGTGGTGTCCCAGTCCAGACCTGCGCGTTCTGAGGACAGAGACAGGGCAACGGGGACCGTCCCTGCGGCCGTCGCTACCTTTGCGGCCGTCGGGACTTCTCTGCTGAAGCAGCTGCAAGACAATGAGGTGAGACGGGGGGGATTGAGGGCTCCCCTCCCTGCCCCGGCTTCCCCGGGTGCCGCAGTGTTCCCAAGCGCCAATCCTGCCACCGCTCCCTGCTGCTTTCCCCAGGAGCTCTCAGCGCTCTCCTGGGCAAGGCAAAGCCTCTGACATAAATCCCAGCATCTCTCCAGCAGCGCCTTTGCCCAAGTGCCCACGGCCCCTCCTTGGCTTTGGTTTGGGAACCGTCCCAGCGCTGGGGCTCCTGCCGGTGCGAGGAGCAACACTGTGCCCCAAGGTGCAGGGTGCCTGTGGCTTCCCCTCCCCGAGGCATGGCCTTGTTCCCATGCCTTCCCGTTTCTCACAGTCCATTTGGATCTCTCAAATTTACAGGACAGCATACTCTGTGATTTAAACTTTATTTCGTGAGCTCATTAAGAAATGCAGTAGACAAACACGACAGGCAGGGTTTCAGTCCCCTTTTGCCCAGACCAGGCTATGCCATGAATTCACTTCTTCACCAGTCAAGTCATAAGGCCTCGGCATGAGCTGAGTTAGCCAAAATCTAGGCAGGAGTTGAGTGAACAGTCACACCCTTCCTCGCCTGGCACTTTCCCTCCGACCTCCACTGTCCCCCATCCTCAGGAGTGACTTCCTAGGCTCCCGCATGGCCTTTTACCCTGGTGGAGTCGATCTCCCTTTCTGGCTCTCTGCTAGCGTCAGAGGCGCCGTGGAAGATCTTGCTGTTCCCCGTGGCTGTCCCGACCGATGCCTGCAGCTCGTACCTCGTGCCCGTGTCGCACAGATGATTTGGGGGGCAGCAGGTCTCTCTCGTGGCTCCCTGGGAACGAGGGAAAAGCAAATCCCATCACTCCCCTTTGTGGTCTGTCCCCAGGGTGACCGAGTGGAGACATACCGGGAGCTGGAGAGCGTCTTGCAGGGAGATGATGGCTGTTGGACGAGCGGTGTCGTGAACCGCCTGATAGCAGAGGCGTCCAGTGACATGCGAGCAGCCCAGGTGAGCTTGTTCTCTTTCAAGGCCACCAGAGCAGCCTGCCGCCGCCCCTGGTTTTTGGGGAAATAGAGAGTGGCGCAGAGATGTTCCTCAGTTCTTCAGACCCAGCGGAGGTCCTAAGGGAGAGGCTCTGGGGACTCGTCATTACAGGGAATGGAGAGGGGACGCAGAGACCTGTGCAGAGATGCGGACTCGGGGCTGTTTCTAACTGAGCAAGAGCTGGGTTCAAGCTCAAGGTTCTTTCTCCTGCCTTGAGGAAGAGCCATGGGAACCCACCAGCCCCACGGAGAGGTCCCAGGGGAGTCTCGAGGCTGTGACAGTTTGTTCCTGGCATCTCCATGGAGAGGGAGGGCAGACAGTGGCACAGGGTTGTGCCCGGGAAAAGCCTCCCTTGTCTTGCCAGGGAGCTGCTTGCCTATCCAGGGTACAAGAGGCAGCAGCTGCTTGGCCCCAAGCACACCTGCCGCAAGGGGTCTCACAGAGGAGAAGGGGTCATTCAGCCTGTCTGAGTGCCTCAGCCTTCTTCTCAGGAGTGTTTAACCTGTGACGCTTTTGCAGGGTGTGACAGGCGATGTGAAGACGGCTGCTAGCGATGTCCTGGTGGCTCTGGCCCGCTCCCACTTCCACTTTGTCATGTCCGAGCTCCAGAGCCACCTGAAGGCCGTGAGGAAGGTCCCTGATGAGATCGTGCTCCTCACCTTGGGCAAAATGGCCCGCAGCTATGGTACGGCACCCTCGGCCTCCTGGTTGGGTAGGAGTCTGTGATAACGGGGAGAAAGGATCCTCCCCCTCCCGAAACGCTCTGTGTTGAACTGGGGGGCTATGGAGTTGCTGTGCCTCCTTCTCCATGCCGGGGTGAGCTGGCAGCTCTGCCTTACCAGCCCGATCCCAGTTCCTGAAGGGTGGGAACCTGCTGGGGACAAGCCCGCAAGGTCTCTGACGCCCCGCTGTCCTCCAGAGGGCTTCCCTGTGTCCCCCTTGGGGAAGGCAGCCCTCCCCACACCCTCTGGCATGTCCTGCATGGCCCAGCAGCCCCAGCCCTGCCAGGGATGGACCCCAGTCTCCCGTGTCTCTCACTGACCCTCTCGGTCCCTCTGTCCCTGCCTTCTCTGCAGCCCTGCGGTGCATCCCCTTCGTGGGAATGACGCTGCTCGCCCTGCGCGCCATGCTGAGCCGGGCGAGGAGCGGCCAGATCCTGCGCGCTGTCTGCAGTGGTGAGTGTGGGCTCCTTGGCTGGGTCCCAGGGGCAGGGGCTGGGGTGGCCTTCGATGCCTGCGTGTGATCTCAGAGGGAACGTGGTGGGTGTCAGCCCGCAGCGAGGTCGGGCCTTGGTGACCCCAAACTGCTGTGAGTGTGTAGAAGGAGCGGGGGAAGCCCGGGAGGTTTCTGTGGGCAGGACGTGGCGGCGCTGCACAGGGGATCTCCTGGGTCCCTTCCCACGGTTTCTGTTCCCCTGCTTTCCTCTGGGATTAAAATCCCTGCTCTGAAAGGGTGTGTATGTGGGAAGGGAAGGGGCTGAAGTGAGAAATGCTGGAGGGGAACGGGCTGTTGAGGGGGAGAAGGTGCGACGGGGAGGGGGAGAGAAACAGTGGGGTGTTTGAATCCAGACAGCTCAAGAGCACAGATTGCCCTGGGATCCAGACGTGGTCCTGGGCTGAGCCCTGCCGAGCCTGGGACTGTCCTTAAAGCAGGCTTGGGCGAGGGTGCAAGGTACCGTCCCTGCTGCAGACTCTCACTTGCTCCCTTTTCCTTTCTCCTGGTGCAGTTCTGGAGCAATGGTCGAAAGGAATCAATACGTACCTCGGCAAACGGGAGCAACACCCCTTCCCTCGCAAGGGGGTAGCACGGTTCTGTGAAGACATTTACCCCGTCTTCTGCTACGCGGTGGTAAATTGGCTGGACTGCAAGGAGGAAGAGGTGAGAATTGCTGCTTTCCACGCCTGGGGCCGCAGCGGGGGTGTCCGTGTCCGTGCGTCCGTCTGTGCCCAGGGAAGTGTGAGCAGAGGGGCAAGGGGAGCGGGGCTCCCTGTTGGGAAACAGCGGAGTCCTGGGGCCTTTCTGCAGGGAGGGCTGCGGTACCAGTGTGGGGAAATGCTCCCTCTCCTCTGGAGCGAGCCCTTCTCCTTCAGGGCAGAAGGGAAAGGGAAACCTCTCCCAGTGGGACGGGCAGACTGGTGTCCGGGGGATGGTGAGAGCTAGGCAGACCTTCAGGCCTCCATGCAGAGCCTCTCCCTTCCCTCTTCAGGACAAGCAGGCTGTCCTCGGGGCGGTGGCTGCCATGATGGGGGTCCTTCTGCATGCAGAGCAGCACCGAGAGCATGCCTGGGAGCAGCTTCTCTGGCTCCTGCACCAATATCAGGAGGTCCGAGACGCCTCCTGGGTCACCAAGGTGAGGTGTTGCGCAGGGCCCGGCGTGGCTGCTGGGGTGGGTCTGTGTGAGTGCCACAGGGCGCTGGGGAGCTGTGGGGTGCCAGGAGGAGCAGGGAAGCCCTCGGAGAAGGAACAGGGAGAGCAGAGGAGGCTCTTTGGGCAAGAAAAAGAGCAAGGCAGAGGGGGCTGGGAGGGAGGCAAGAGTCCCTGGGGCTCACCTTCTCAGGAAGGGAGGCATTGCCACCTCCCTGGGGCTCTGCATGCGGGAAGAGCTTTGCCCTAATGCCCAGGGCCATGTCCAGTCCCATCCAGTGAGGGGCGAGGTCTGATGAGTGGGAAGTGCTGGGAAACGGAGCTGTCAACACCGGGCTCTGTTCAGGGGAAAGAGACCCTCCCAATGCTGCTCTGAGGGGAGGGCAAACGAGAAGCCCCATGCAGGAGGGTTTGGGTTTTTCCCTGGGAGCTGGTGTTAGGGACTCCCCTTATCCCAGATGTGCTGGGTTTCTCCTTTCCCAAGTGCCTTTAGGTGGCTTTAGCCTCCTCTTCCTCCCCCGTTCTCTTGTAGAGCCTCAGCTATGTCCTGGAGGTGCTGGAGGGAGTTCAGACCCCAATCCCACAGGGCATGGCTCTTGCCATCAGCACTGCTGTGCACCGCCAGGTAAGGGGAGAGAGAGCAGAGAGCACCATTTCTTTTCAGTCCCTCTCAACATGGATGTAACTTTCTCTAAAACGGACCTTGTTCCCACAGCTCTCTGATGTGACCAAGGAGCCTGGCCCAGCCCATAAGGCAGCGCTGTCCCGCTGCATCGTGCTGCAGGGTAAGGAGAGGAGAGTGGGCGATGCTCCGCCGTGCCGTGGCAGCTCTCTCCCTCTCCTTGGCTAACGCAGCATGTGATTCCTTCCCCGCAGCACGAATGTGCCCTGAGGAGACGGTCGTGTTTCTGCACTCCCAGCTGAGCGGTGGGAGCGTGGCCGGTCGCGTGGCAGCCCTGGGCCTGCTGGGAGCGCTGGCCCACTCTGACGGTCAGTGCCACGGACCAGGGACACAAGGCAGGGGTTGGGGCTGCTGGGCTGAGAGCAGGAACAGACTGAAAGTGGTGTACCTGCACCCAAAAGGAGCCGCAAAGAGTGGGTCCCCCAGCCGAGCTGACGCCCCATGACAGGGCTCAAGCTCTCCCCTGGCAGCTAGAAATGGCGGCACACCAGGGAAGATGCTCCAAGCTCAGCAACACGGGCAGGCTGGTGGGCGGACGGTGGGCTGGTGTGCAGAGCAGCTGCTTGTACCCATGCCGTTTCTCTCATCCTCTGTGTTACCATATTACCATGGCTTTCAGTCCCTATAAAATGCCTCTAAGTACCTCTAGAAATAGAGTCGCTCCAGCTACGCTGCTGCCTCCTGTGAAGTCAGAGTCAGGTCCTGCTTTTCTGTCCCGTTGGTGTGTGAAAAACTTGGAAGATTCAAGGGGTCCCTTCTGCCATCGGGGCTGTGCCTCAACGCACACCTCTTCATATCTCTTCCAGCACCTGCGACGAGAGAGAAGCTGCTGCAGGTGGTGGAGGCCGTGCGGTCGGTGTGCAACGACCCCAGCGCCCAGGTGAGCTGGTTTGGGAAGGGACGGTGCCTCCAGGGGAGGCAGAGAAA
Organism: Platalea leucorodia; assembly: GCF_965183815.1. NCBI lineage: Eukaryota > Metazoa > Chordata > Aves > Pelecaniformes > Threskiornithidae > Platalea > Platalea leucorodia. Next base: position 17,716 of record NW_028121301.1, read on the forward strand.
CCCCTTCCCTCGGGGCAGAGCTGGGGTGCCTGGGAAAGCGTTGCCCAGGTGCTGGGTGATGGCTCCTTCCCAGGGAGAGCTGGCAGAGTGGAGCGGGGAGGTCGCTGTGCGCTGTGGGGCAAATGCCCGTCCTGCCTGGTGCTAAATCCCAGCCCTGATGCCAGGAGCGAAAGCTTTTGCTGCGCGCTCAGCATCTCTCTGCGATCCACAAAGGCTGCCCCCAAGCCAAGGCAGCTTCCCGTTGGGTCTGGAACAGGCGGATCGTAACCACGCTCTCCCCTGGCAGGTGCGGAGGGCAGTTCTGGAGTTCATCAGGGAGCTGCTCGGCTCCGGCTCCCAGAGCTGCTGGGCATGGGATGTGGTGGGGCACATCTTCGTCGAGTTCAGCTGGACCTCGGGCAGGCTGGTAAGGGCAGAACACGACACGCAGGGCTTTGACCGGCACCTGGACTGTGCTGAGAGCTCCTGCAGGCGTCCTTGGCCATGGAGAGCTCCATGCTGCAGGGCCGTCAGCACTGGCACTGCCGCCGGAGTGGCCTCCAAATGGCTGTTTGTCATGGGCGTCTGTGCTGATGTCGGTGGAGATGTCAGCGGATGACATGGGTTTGCACCCGGGCATGCCACCCAGGACTGTGGGGCTGCCTGCACACCCCCCGGGCTGAGCTGTGCCCACAGGCGCCTTCCGCAAAGCCGCCTTGCAAAGGGAGGGGCTTGTATGGACAGGACAGCCTCCATCCCTAAACGCTCATGGACAGTCAGCATAGCACAGCCAGTGCGGAGAGGTGGGCCTGGCTCGAGGAGCTGTCTGTGAGGGTCTTATGCTCTGGCCCCCCAAAGCACACCCTGCCCATCCGATAACACTCTGGGGGCCCGCATCGCTTCTGGCAGGGGGACAGGCCGTTTGGCCATTCCTTCGGTGAGCATTTCCAGCTGGGCGCCCAGGAGATGAAAGCTGGGGATGGCTGAGTCTCCCGCTGCCTTGCCAAGGATCTTCCCACTGGCCAGAGCGTCCCTCTAGCTGGGAGATCCACGTGCGTTGCTTTGCTGTGAGGCTCGAGGAGGCTCTGCTTTGGGAGCAGGACGAAGGAAAGGGTTTCTGGGTGCTCCTCCGTGTACGTCAGGCTGGGCATGCTGCTGCCAGGGCTGGCACCAAGCACAGCCCTGCTGAAGGGCACGTTCCTCACCTCTGCTTTGGTGTCACGACAGCAGCATTTGGGCCCTGGGGGACTGTGCAGACAAGCAGCGGTGCTCTCTGCTCCCAGGCTTCCCAGTCCTTCCCAGGGTGCGGGACCTGGTCCTCGAGCTGTGTCCATCTGTCTTTGTCCTCCTTCAGGAGGTCAGTGTTGCCGGGAGACTGGCACAGGAGCACCGGTGAGTCGTGCCTGAGCCTTGTCAGTCGGGAGCTGAGAGTAACGGGAGTTTTGCCAACTCTGTCTTACAGGTGGCAGGAGGCCTTTTTGCCTGGGAAAGCCAGGAGGATGGAGCTCTTCGAGCCCTGTGCATGGACATCCTGGGCTCGCTGGATGTCTCTCTGAGCGGGATGACCAAAGTAAGTCACCCTCTGCCCTGCTGCTGTGGCTACTTCTTGCTTCCAGGACATTTTTCCTCATGCTCCCCCATGGCCTGAACCTCTCCCCACACGTGTGCTGAAGTGCACAAGGCTCGGGGAAACACAAATCACCCTTTTCATCTTCGAGCTGAGTGGAAATGCCAATGTGGTGAACTGCCTGCTTCTTCCCTGCAGCTCCTCTGGCCGAGGCTGCTGCAGTACGTGGTGCCAGCCCAGTACAGCGGCATGCTGATCCCGCTCTCCCGCTGCCTCCGAGCCCTAGTTGAGAGACGGGAGAGAGCAGGGTGCAGGGAAGAAGAGGAAGAGCCGGATGCCATGGACCCCCAGGAGCAAGGTAGGAGCCCGGCCATGCTGGAGCTGCCTTCATCTCATGCTGGGCAGCCCTGGCGAGCCCCCCTGGGCCAGCGCTGTGGCAGCACCGCTGCTCTCAGCCCTCAGCCCTGTGCGGGGCATCGGAGGTGCGAGGGGCAGGGCATGGTGAGGGGGCTCGTCGGCTCACCCGGCTCTTCTTCCTCCCCGCAGCCCGGCTGCCGGCTCCCCAGGCCCTGTTGGCTCGGCTGCTGGTGAGGAGTGGGGCCCTGGGGAAAGAGCTTTTCTGGGCAGGGGTGGTGGGAGAGCCCAGGACAGAGATGCGGTTGAGGCCAGTGCCGGGAGCCTCCAAGGAGGAGGCAGCTTTCCGAGCCTGCCCGAGCCCATCTGGGATCCCTCTCCTTTCTCGGAGCGGCGCCGAGCTCCCTCGAGGGAGAAGCTGTGGCTCTGGCAGCAGGAGCGACCCTTCTCTCCTGCCCTCGCCTAGGTGGTGGCAGCGGCTCCTTACACAAGCAGCGACCGCGCAGTTGCTGCCTTGCAGCTGCTGCAGGCCCTCCACGGCAGGATCCACAGAGCCTTGGGGGCGGCGTGGGCGACCGAGATCCCCCTCCTGCTGCAGTACCTGGAAGGTAAAGTGCGGGTGGGAAGGGAGAGGCTGGAGGGGAGGGAGAGGGGTGGGAAGATGCAGCTTCCCAGCATCCCCAGTTCCCCAGCACTTGCTCTCCTGCCTTTCCCCTTCCAGGGAGGCAGCACTGAGGCTGGGGGGCAGCCGTACCGCGGTGTCGATTCAGGCCAGGGCATGGATGGGGCCATTGATGTCCCCTTGGGCGGCAGGTCTTGGTGGCACCCCCATGTCCTGCCCGGGACAGTGTTTGGGGGAGGGACAGGACTGGTGCAGCCCCTGGCTTTGGAAGACCAAGTCCCCAGGCCAGGTTTGCAGCAGCCGTCCTTGGCAATAGCCTGGGAGAAGGGCTGCTAATGGGCAGAAAGCGGTGGGTCATTAAGGAGAAAATGTGTGTTGCTGGTGCGTGCTGTGACTCGGTGGTCGGAGTCATTCTGGGAGCCGCGGTGAAGCAGCAGGGCTCAGCTGTGGTCAGCGCATCCTTCCCCAACTTGAATCAGCATCTCTGACAAATGCCCCTGGGATCCCCCCTGTGTCTTTGGCCTCGCAAGGGCTTTGATGTAGGTGCTTGTAGGCCCTTTCTTGATGGCCTGGGACTTTTGGGAGGTCTGACCGCAGAGGAGAGCACCGGGCTCGTCTTTGGTGGGAACTTCAATTGTAAAAAGAGCTTTTGCTTTGTCTTGCTTTCTAGGAAAAACCGAGAGCTCCCAGGCCTCTGCAGAGTGGGAGCACCATGTGCTTAAGGTACAGCATCCTTGGGGGGTGGTGTCACAAACAGAGGGGGAGAAGAGGGAGCAGAGAAAGTTTGGGATGGAGCTCGGGGCTGCCTGGGGGCACCTCCTGGGCACCCTGCGCCTCGCCTCGCAGTAGCTGCCTGCCCGCTGCTGCCTGCACGCGTGCCACGGCTGACAGCTAATGCCCTCTAACACTGTGGCACACGCCTTAGCACTGCCTCCTCCTCTCTGTCCGATGTGCCGGGGGGTCTCGCCTGAGATGTGAGGCAAAGAAGGAGGCTAGTGGAAAGAGGGCTGGGTGGGGCAGGGGAAGAGACTGCTCTTCCAGGCAGCTCTCCCCCAGCAGCATCCCGGGACACACGAGTGTGGAAAGGGCCCTGGCCAAGGGCAGGGGAACACTCGCTTCCTCTCCTGTTCACCCCAGTTCCTGCGAGCGTCGCTGGAGCCCATCGAGGACAAGGCCTGGACCGTGGGCCTGATCCAGGAGCTGAGCCAGCAGCTGAGCAGCTCTGCCCCCGGCTCCTGGGAGAAGGTGCGTCTCCTGCCCCGCACCAGGGCTGGCGATGGTGCTCTGCCCATGCAGGTGGTTTTCACTCCTTCCCCTTCCCTCGTCCCCAAAAACTGTTTCCCCCCAGGTTGCCCCAGGGGCTGGCTACTGCCTGGCACCGCAGCCGGCCTCGCCTGCTCCCAGGGGCGGTCGGGTCCGTCTGGGGCCAGCCCTCTCCTGACAAGTTGGGCCGTGACCGCATCTTGGGCTCGGCCTCTTCTCTTTCAGCTTTTCCTGTGCAAGGCTCTTGGGACGGCGCTGGCAGCTTGTCAGGACCTCAGACACGTCCAAGGGCAGGTGCTGAGGTTCCTCCAGGAGACAAAGCCCGTGGAGCTCTCTGAGGCCCAGGTGAGGTGATGCTCCTGTCCTGAGCATCCCCTGCCTGTTCCTGGGGGAGAGGGAGGGCTGCTGCTAGCCCTGCTCCCATCTTGATTTCCCCATTGCTGCTCTTCGGCCCCGTCCTGCCTGGCCATTGTTGCTGGCCACGGCTGAGTGCCTGGGCTGGAGCCGACTCCCCGTTTCTCTGTGGTTGCAGGGAATGATTTCTGTTGTGTCCCACGCTGCCGAGAGCCACTTCCACCTGGTCTTGGACACGGTGGCTATGTTCTCTGCGGCTTTCACCAGAGACTGCTTCTATCAGACTTCCACGGGCTGGAAGGTAAAGGATCCAGGGTTTTTCTGTTTGGCTTTCCTTTTTCGGCCTCATTTCCACTTCTGCCCCTGCAGCAGCCAAACCGTGGCAGCTGCCTTTAGATCAGCCCTCTTGTAAGAGCCCGCAGGTGTCCCAGGGCTGACGTCTCGGGGCATCTCTGTCGACACAGGTACAGCGGCAGCAGAAGACAGAGGGTGCCCAGGCCGTTAGTGCTGCTCTCATGCGCACCTACAGCGGCATTGCGCTGCATGCCCCCAAGGAGCAGCTGCTCACCCGCGTTGATAAAGAAATCATGGGCAACATCCTGCGGCTCTCCAGAGCTAAACAGAGGGTAGGAGCACGGGGTGCGCAGGGCAGGGATGCCTGGGTGTCCCAGCTCCAGCCCCTTGGGGCTGGGGTGTACCGAGATGGAGGGTCTCTTTCTAAAGATCTCCCAAGGAATGGTTTGTCCTCAATGCTCAGATCCCACGTGCCGTGGATTTCCCCTGCCCATGCTACTCTTCCATGTGTCAGCCCTTCAAAGGAAGAGTTCAAGGAGTGCTTTGCTCTCTTTGGCCTCAGGACTTGCAGCTCAAGCTCGCCCTGGTGCAGAGCATCACCGAGGTCAGCTGTGCCATCCAGGCTGTGGGCGACTGTGGCAGCTTTGAGCTCTCCTTAAAGCAGGAGGCGATGCGGACCCTGCTGGTGAGTACCCGTAGCCGGGGCGGTCGCACGGGGGCATTTTGGGCTGCGCCATCAGACTGGTTTCCCCAGAGGTGGGATGGTCTCTCAGCTTCATGCGAGTTCCTGGAGCTGTGTCCCGAGCTGGTGGGGTCCCAGCAGGTGCTGGGTGGCTGTGTCTGGGGAGCAGGGTCCCTCCTGCGGTGCCTTTGGGGGTCCGTGGGGGTGATGGGGCAGTGTCTGCCCAGGCCTGGCAGCAGAGTCTGTCCCCAGGGGAGGCGGGAGGGCTGTCCCGTGTCCCTGCCCTCGGCCAACTCTGCGCTTCTCTCTCTGGGACTGGCAGGACTGGATAAAGGGGGAGCCCTGGGACTCCGTGGTGTATGGAGTGCTTCAGGCCCTGGAGGAGTTGAGGTGAGGTCTGTTCCCTGGGCTCTGGGGACTGCCAGTGTGCCCCATCCCAGCTGGCTGGGGCAGCCCCAGTGGCCTTCAGCACGGGGCCAGGAGCTGCTGGGCTGTGGAGTGGGAGGGTGTTCCCCATTTTGGGTGTCTCCCAAAGGAAGGGAGCCCCCGGGAGCCCCCTTAACCTGGGGGCGGGGGTTTGCCTGCTGCCTGGGAGGAGGCAGGAATTGCTGGAGCTGAAGGCAGTGCTCGCTGGCATGGGCTGGGGGTGTTGGATATGGGCCCCTCAATTAGGAGGAACCCAGCTGTAGTTTAAGCCACTCTGGAGAGGGCTAGTAAATCCCCTTTGTGTTTTCTCTTCCTTTTTCCTCTGGCTAGCAAGCTGAGGCCACCTCTGAGCAGGGAGGAAAATCGCAACCTGCTGGCGGTGTGCTGCCGGAGCGTCTTCTCCTATCCTTCCAAGGCGCAGATGAACAAGGGAAGGAAGACAGTGAGGGCAGCTGTGAACATGCAGGTACCCACCGGCCAGCTCCTGCCCACCTCTGGGTCAGGATCCCACCTCAGTGTGCCTTGGCAGCCCCCATGATGCAGAACCTCAGCTCTCCTTTCCTGCTTTCAGCTTCTGCACAGGAGAGGCATGGAAGACCTGGGCCATCTCATAGAAACCCTTCTGGAGGCAGAGGAGAGCTCTGCCTGCTTTGAAGACGTGGTCCATGTGAGTAGCCGTGGGGCAACAGGGAAAGCGTCATGCGGGCAGAGAACTGAGGCCTTAGAGGGTGATAGGAGGTGGATATCTTTCCTATGGGAAAATGGGGCCTTGGCTCCTCACTCTGAGGCTGGGGCCAGGGTCTGAGCTGGGGGACGGGAGCGCCCAGCCACTGCAGCCTCAGGACAGGCAGAGAAGTGGGCCCTGATGGAGGGAAAGCCAAGAGCCAGCCCTGAGCTGGGCGAGAGCAGCCTGGGGGAAGGTCAGAGCAGGGAGACGCCGGCAGGGAAGCAACACCTGGCTCAGGGCAGAGGCGGCTGGAGAGAGCGAGACAGCGGAGGCTGCAGTGCCGGTGCTTGGTGGGGCTGGGGGCTGCGCTGGGAAGGGGCTGGAGAAGGAGGGAGAGGGATCTGAGGGAGAGAAAGATGCCTGTTGTGACCCTGCCTCAGGTCCTGAAGGGCTGGCTCGCCTCAGCCAAAGAATGGGAGCGGGAGAGAGCCCTGCAGGTTTGCACCCATGTGCTGAGAGCTTGCAACGAGCGATTTGAGCTCATGGTGAGTAGGGACCCACCGCATGTCCTGGTGCCCCCTTCCCACCATTCACAGCCCTGGAAGGGAGCCCTGCCCAACTGGGTGCTGGGTTTTGGGGCTCCTGGGGTTATGAGGCAGCCCTTCTGCCTGCCCCTCTGCCCGGTCGCTGCTCAGGGAGTGGGATGGGTGGTAGAGCGAGCGGGTGCTGGGGCTGCCTGCCACCCTTGTCCTGCCGCTCTCCCCTGCAGAGAGGACGTCCTTGCAAGCAGTTCGGCTCCCTGGTGGGACTGCTGGGGACTCTGACCAGCGACTGCGTGGCCACGTCCTGCCAGAGGGCATGCGTCTGCCTTGGCTACCTTCTCCAGATGCGAGGTGAGAAGAGCGGGCGCTTCCCAGCCTTGCTCAGCCTGATCCTCCCTCCCTTCCTGGCCTGGCGCCGCCAGGGTCCCACGGGGCCATGCCCCAACCCCAGGAGGGAAGGGGGAGGCAACGTGCTCAGCTGGTTTTGTGCCGCCACCCTGTTAGCCCTCTGCCTCCCCGTCCACCCCAGGAAGGATCCCTGGGAGAGGGTCACCGAGTCCCAGAAATCTCCTGCCAAGCACAAGAGAGCAAACCAGTTTGCTGCCCGGAGCAAACTGGGCAGGGAGGAGGGATCTGAGCTGCAGGCCTGGAGTGTGCTGCAAAGGGTTGTGTTCGACCCCTTTCCTCTTCAGGCAGCAGGGTCTGCCGGTGCTGAGGAAGTCACGGGGAGACGTGCCTCCCAGAGACCACGGTGGCCTGTGCAGGAATAGGGGACGCAGCCGCTGGGAGCAGAGGCTGCCGAAACCCTGAAGCCTCAGCAGATGGTTCAAGGAGGAAGAGGGCTGGGATTTGTCAGCCATTTATTGGGCTCGGGAAATCCTGCTGCACCAAGCTCAGGAGGGCCCTGGGTTTCCCTGTGGCCTTCACTGCCACCACTTGGGTTCTCCTTTATCGGTATCTGGGGCCAGAGGTTGGGTTTCTGTAGACGTGACTCCTCTTTTCTCCTGGTGTTTGTTCCAGCCAAGACCAGGAAGGTGGTGCCTCAGGCAGATGAGATCAGGCGCCTTTGTGAGGGGCTGAACAGCCCAGACACCAAGACTCTGGTGGAGACCTCTACCAAAATAGCGAAGGTAACTGGCCCCAAAACAGCAAAGGTAACTGGCCCCAAAACAGCAGGGTGGGGGCACAGCTCCTGGGCTCCTACATGTTTCCCTGCTCCCCGCCAGAGTCGCTCGGTGTCTCCAGAGTGAGCTGTCCAGGATGGCTGCTCTCAGCAAGTAGCAGGAGGCTTTGAGACAAGGCACGCTGGAGCAGATACCATCATGTGTGTGTTGGTGCGCACGTGTGTGTGTGTGAGTGCTCTCGTCAGAATACAGATTTGGTATACGAGCAAACAACATGGAGGGGGACACTTCCAAATCGGTTAGCTGCATCGGATATAAACAGCACTGTATGCGCAGCAGGAGGGTCAAGCGATGGCCCCCTCCACGACTCCCGAACTAACTCCCATCAAGTTTCCTTTCCGAATTGCTGGAACAGAGCTGTGACGCTGCCTCTCCCGTTCCTGACTTCTCTCCAGGCTGTTTGCAAATGCATCCCTCCAGCGCAGGCTACGGACTTTCTGACTGCCATCCTGGACCACTTGCTGCACATCGCACCCACAAGTGCACGAGCAGCGTGGAAGTGGGTGTTTGTCTTCCTGGTGGAATGCAGAAAGGAAATACTCCAGGAGGTAAAGGAGACCTTTTTTTTCCATTTGACTTTGTCTTTTCTCCTGTTGGCTGTTGCACTACTCCCTGTGCAGATGGCATGGGCTCAAGAAACGCCACCTGTGTACCGAGCCGAGGGGCTCCTGATGGTCTGAGTCGTGCGTTAGCACCTGCTGCTGGTGTCTTCTCCAGCTGGTGACAAGGATATGGGCTCTTCTTGTCCAGAGTCTCCTGTTGGTCCAGGTCCTTCCCATGAGCGAGGCACTGGGAGGCACCAACCTTGCCGTTCCTCCCCTTCCTCTGGGGTCACTGTCAGTCCTCCCTGCCCTGGGACCCACTTCATCCTGCTCGCTCTGCACTGGTCCCCAGTTCCCTCTACTCTGAGCTTTGCTGGGCGTGCTCGGTTTTCCACAGGTTGGATACTTGTTCATTGCTTGCGCTCTGCTGCGCTCCACTTGGGCTCTAGGGCCACCAGCGGCTCACTCTGCTGCTGACAGAGGTCGGTCACAGTGACGGCAACCACGGGGTTGGCACTTTGGGAAAGGAGGGTAGAGGCAGGGAAAAGCATCCCTGGAGAACTGGGTTCCTCTGGAAGGAGTCACGTGCCCTTGCAGAGGCCGTCCAAGGCATCTTCAGGGTCTCGAAGAGCGCGTTCAGTCTTGCTCTTGCGTCGCTACAGACACATAGGGAGAGTTATTCAAGTGTTGGGTGTGTGTCCGTGTCCTCTGCGTGCTCGCAGGGCATGCAGGTGCTCATACAGCTGGGCCCAGGCACGTGCAGTGACTGAGGCTCTGCATGCGAGTGTATGCACGCACGTGTGCACGCGTGTGCACAGTTGCCAAGAGCAGACTCAGCTCCAGATGTGAGCCAGGGTCAGGCAGGGTGGAAGGGGTGAGGTTTCGAGCTAGATCTGGACTCTGTGTCAAGGGAGCAGGCATGGCTCGTGCGCTGCATGACTGCATCTGGGCCCCGCAGGAGGGGGTAAAGGATGCACCGAGCCCTTCTTTCTCCTCTTCTTCCATTCAGGTGCCCAAAATCCTGAAGACCCTTTGCACCTACATGCAGCAGAGCACCCTCAGGCCCTTCCTGCTCCATGCGGTGTTTCTCCTCTCCCACTTTCACCGGGAGCCCGTGATCAGCACTCTCCTCCAGAAAGGTCTGCCCATGGACAGGTACATGCACCACCCACTTCCCCCCACTGTAGTCAAACAGAGACCCCACAGCTTGCTTGCACTGGGGGGTCCGGTTAAGAAGCAGGTCTTTTTTTTCTGCCTGAGCAGTCTTGAGTGTTGCAAGACTGCGTGCTTGTGTCTCTGCCGCGAGTGGGGCGTTGTAAGCCCCATGCAGGTCAGGAGGCTTGAGGGCGCTGCAGGAGCACGAGGATACGGGCTCAGGGGTGAACGTCTGTTCCCTTGCAGTGACACGGTGGAGCTGTGGAGGAGCCTGGGGAGAAGCATCTTTGGGATTCAGGTCCTGAGGTGCTTAGTGGAGAAACTGAACAGAGCAGGAAACAACCGCCTGGGGACTAACTCCTCCGCTTGTGAGCGGCACAACCGTCCGACTGCTCTGGCGGCTGTGACGGTACGTTCAACAGCAGACACATTTCTGCAGCTTTGCATCTGCTTTCTAGCTCCTACTTGGGCACGAGGGAGTCAGGTGCCCTTTGCAGATGCCCGTGGAGACTCCCAGGGTGCTGGGCCGGCCTCAGGTGTTGGGAGCCGGGACAGTTTTGTGCCCCTGAGCCTGAAGTGACAATTGCGGACAGTAACCCCCTGCCCCAGGCAGGCGGGGGAACCAGGCTGGTGGGAAAAGGCCTTCCCTGAAGAGGTGGATCTCGGTCATGTTTCTCTGCAGATCACCCATGCCATCTCCGAGGTGGTGCTTGCCCTGAGGAGCACGGAGGAGCTCAGGCAACTGCTTCCCCACCTCCTTCCCAGCCTCCTGAGGTGGGCCAGTGAAACGCTGGGCGAGGAGAGGCTGCTTTCCCCCGTGAGCAGCTGGAGACAACTGTTCCTGGAGGGCCAGGTGCTTGAGGAGAAGCCGTGCAGGTAAGGAGCCGAAGGGGCTTCAGTTCCCTTCGCCAAGGCGTGCGCTGTTGTGGGGCTGAGGGAGTGCTTCGCCTGCCCTGCTTCCTAGATGTGGAAACCAGTCGTCGTGGTCGGTTTTACTTCTGTTCCTTCATGGAGTAACTCCCGCTCCCAGGCAGGCTTATACGGCTCATGCTGCAGACAGCTGTCGTCTTGCCTCCCGCATACCCTTGCATGCACGATAGCGCTGTACTCCCTCAACGGACCCCCGCGGGGAGCAGTGACTCTCGTGGGCGCTGGCGTCATTCTCTGCAAAATGCTGGTGGGTTTGGGGCAAGACGAAGATGCCAGTGGCATCAGCTGCGGTCTTGAAGGCTATGAAGCATTGTTTGAGGGGTATTTAGCTCTGCTAGAGAGAAGTCTTGCCCTAACCTGCTGTGATTTGAGATTTCGTTGGGTTTGTGGTGGTGGTGTTATTTTGATGTGTTTTGTTTATTCTGCGGTTTGTTTCTTCTGCCAGGATTTTCCTTTCGGCTATAGAGCTGGTGCTAGGCAAATGCATGGCGCAGAAATGGATGCGGCTGCTCACGAACCAGGCAGTGTGGGCTCGCCTGGAAGCCCCCCTGGCTCACCCTGAGGGGGTGCGTCTCCTGAGCAGGTAAGAGCCCCAGGGATGCATCTGGCCGCCTCCTGCGGAGCTGTGTGCAGGGAAATGGCTGCTGGGACCCTTCCAGCGTGCCTGGGAAGCCGTCCCGAGCTGAAGAATAGTGTCTGCATCAGCACAAGTGAATTTGTGGCCTTCCTGGGTAACTGTGTCCCTCTCTTGTGTCCCCTGCGCAGCGTCCTGCTCCACGCTGGGCTCATCTCCCCCCATCTGGCAAAGAGCCTCTTGCCACGGCTGGATTCCTGCTCGGTTAAGCTGCAGGTGAGAGCTACAGCCTTCTTTGCTGAGGTAAGGTGGGGTGGGGAAGGAAGGGTTCAGAGGAGTTTTACTGAGATACTGCTGCTTGGGATGTCTAGCTCACGAGACTCACCAGCGCGAGCGGCAGAGGAGCGCAATTCTGCCATCGGAACGAACGTCCGTCTTCAAACCCAGCTGGAAGAGGCAGAGCACGAACTGAAAGCCATGAGAGAAAAGGCAGAAAGAAGTCAAAAGCTGGAGAAGGAAGACGAGGAGGCAAAGATAGCACTCCAGAGGAAAGAAGAGGAAGGCGAGTGTTTGCAGAGGGCTCTGTCGTGGATGGAGTGAGAGTGCACTTGTAAGAGCAATATGTTTATTGATAACCAAGTTTGATAATAAATGTGACAGTGGTTTAATGAGATTCGATGGCAAGATATACTTGATTATTTACTACCGAGAGGACAGGGTCACACAAGACTGTCAGGGAGACCCTCCCGTTGAGTCATGAGGTTGAGAGAGGACCCCCTTGCTTTCTAAACTCCTCAAAGAGGAGTCTAGGTGCAGCTGGATCCAGTCCTAGTCCCAGATTGGTCAACGGTTTATGTCGAAAGGATTATATATGTGCAATCAATCCTTTATATCACTTCGCTAAGATTTCAAAGTTTAGCATGCTATTAGTCACTTAGCGAGGATCTGTTGTGACAAGGAATCTCTCAGCCTCGAGCAGTAACCTTGAGAGGCGTCCCTGCTCCAGGGGAGATCCTGGCGTGCAGCTCACTGCTGTGCAGGAGAGCTCAAAGGGCTCTTGGGCTGCTCACTCTTTTTGGGGGTAAGATGATTAACTCCTAGTCCTATTTACATGCCAACTCTGTGCGTTAGTTGCTTTCAAGTCTAGCTTGAGCTGGACACTGACCAGCACTGTGGTGAGGTAGACACGTTGCCATAACTGACCCCTTGGCTGTTGTGTTGTTATTTGTCTCCCCCAAATCCACTTTGAGCTGGATGCATCCATCAAAACTGCCACTGGTCATTATCACCCGAGCAGGGCCATGGGAAAAGGTCAGGTGTGGGGGAGCAGGAGGGTACAGGGGGAGCACACCGCCACAACAGGGCAGGAGAATTCACCTGGCCTGCGAAGGCCCTTGTGAGGTAAGGGGTGTTTCTCTGGGCATTAGGGCAGGAGCATGCAGGTGGCTTCCACAGGGGCTTGCGGAGGTTTCAGACCAGGAGCAGGCCGCTGCCTTAGAATGACAGCACCACAGAATATGTCAGGTTGGAAGGGAGCCCTGGGGATCATCGAGTCCAACTCCCTGCTCCTCACCGGTCTACCTAACACTGAACCATAGGACTAAGAGCGTCGTCCAGATGCTCCTTGAACTCTGACAGGCTTGGTGCCGTGAGCACTTCCCTGGGGAGCCTGTTGCAGGGACCGAGCACCCTCTCAGTGAAGAACCTTTTCCTAATGTCCAATCTGAACTTCCCCTGACGCAGCTTCATTCCATTGCCTCGTGTCCTGTCGCTGGTCACCAGAGAGAGGAGATCAGCACCTCCCCCTCCGCTGCCCCCCCCTGAGGAAGCTGTAGACTGCAATGAGGTCACCCCTCAGCCTTCTCCTCTCCAAGCTGAACGCACCAAGCGACCTCAGCCGCTCCTCATAAGTCTTGCCCCCAAGACCCTTCACCATCTTGGTTGCCCTCCTCTGGACACACTCATACTTTGATGTCCTTCTTATACTGAGGCGCCCAAAGCTGCACCCAGCGCTCGAGGTGGGGCCGCACCAGGGCAGTGTAGAGTGGGACAGTCGCCTCCCTCGACCGGCTAGCGGTGCTGTGCTTGATGCACCCCAGGACACGGTTGGCCCCTCTGGCTGCCAGGGCACGCTGTTGACTCCTGTTCAACTTGCCATCAACCCAGACCCCCAGATCTCTTTCCGCAGGGCTGCTCGCCAGCCTCTCATCCCCCCGTTTGTATGGATAACCAGGATTACCCCGTCCCAGGGGAGAATTCAGCACTTGCTCTTGATAATTTAAAGGTGCCTTATATACCAAAGCATTCTATGATTCTACGGTTTTAGGGCAGAAAGCCTCATTTTTAGGGCAGAAAGACTCATTTCTATGGTCCAGAGGCTCAGTTATAGTTTGAAAAGTCTCCTTTTTAGAGTCCAAAGAAAGGAACGTTCTTCTGCTCAGGCACTTCCCCTTCTAAGCAGTCACCTTTATGGCTGCTCACACCTGCCCGCTCCTGCCCTATCAGCTCCTCAGACACCAGTGACATCACAAGCACCGCCACAGCAGAAGCGTCCTCACTGCAAACGCCCCGGCTTTTCCCCCTCCATCTCCATCTCTGTCTCCCACATCCCCCTGCTCTCCCCTCTCCCAGGCACCTTCTTCCCCCACTCCACCACCTCCCACTGCCTCTGGCTGCCTCTGGGTTCGGGTGCCAGATGTTACCTCGCAAGCATTGTCCCAGACGGGTCACCTGCATCTCCTTCTCCTCTCCTTCTGCTCTCATCATCACTGCACCCGTTGTTTGATGTGCTTTTGGACATCATGGGCCCTTTCGTCCTGCCTCCCTCCTGCTGTTAAATGCTGTTCCTGCAAGAGAAGTGACCATCAGTCGGTGTCCCCTCTCTGCCATCTTACCTGCATCTCTCTGACCTGGACAGCTGCTGGGAGCTGTCACCATCAGCCCCGGCTCTGCTTGAAGGCTTCTCCTGGCACAGGCGCAGCTCTGGCTGTGCTTGGTGCGTGCCGTGCTTCCTGAGGGAGAACAGCAACCCTCACAGTTACTCCTGGGCAGTGTCCTGCTGGGAAGAGCTCATTTGAAGGCAGCTCGGCAGCCGACCCTGAGGCCGTGCTGGGGGTGGCCACATCTGGCTCCTTCCAGCAGGATTTTGGAAAGCCCCTTCCCAGCTGGCAGCGCCAGGCCAAGGCCACGGGGCAGAAACAGCCCCCAGCCCCAAGGGCCCCAGCCCCCAACTGGCCTCTGTCCCCAAACTACTAAAGCTTCCAAACAGGCTCTCCCTCTAACTGAATTATCTCCATTTTTAGGAAAAAAACCCCAACTGTATACTTCCAGATTCAGTCGTCTAAGACTTCTAGAGGGCAATTTGGGCTTCAATTCCAAGAGCAAAAGAATTTCCATTACAGAATCCCAGCCACCACCTCCATGATCATTGTCACTGACTCACAAATGCTGTGTTGTCAAAAATCCCACAGCCAATTAAAATTATCCTCTCCTCCCACAATCTTTGGTCTTCTCATACCCTCAGACTACCATGGTAACAGTCACGCTATTATTCTGTAATTACCGCCGATCTGAACCCCCTCCAAAGCATCGTTCCCTGACGCGACTGACAGCACTGTTGATAAGGGAGAACCATCACTCACCACGCACCCGCCTGTTTGGCCTTTTCCCTCGGCGACCGAGCACGGCTACATGGACATCTCTGCCCGACAGGAGAAGGGTGGCCCGAAAAAATATCTTACATTGTCTTGACTCTAGAGTAAGCAAGGAATTTATGATAATGATACAAACAAGTTTAAGAGAAAGCAGGAGAGCGGAACAAGCAGAAAATGGGATATGTCTCACCCACCTCTAATTTCAGAGGAACTTTCAGGGGTGGTTTTTTGTGTTTGGTTTTAATTTTTAATGACTGCACAGCACAAGTGATAAAACGCACACCTGCCTTTTAAGGCCAACTGTAAACGACAAGAGTAAAACTATCCCGTCTATGTAATTACACTTCTTTCCAGGATACATTGGTCTTTTTTTTACATTTTAGTTGAGAATTTTATGCTAAAATCACTAAATTCTGATATGGAAATAGCAAAGCTTCATCTGCAAATCTTTGAAAAGAACACTACATTGAAGGAAAACTGTTCATATAAACTGTAAATGACATGTTTCTGCTGTCAAAAGTTATAACGCTTTTGAGTATCTTTGCCATCTTCATCTTCTTTGTCTTCACTTTCTCCTGATGACATGATAACTACCGTACCTCAACGTAACATTAAACTGGTCAAGCACTCTTGCAAATCATAGGAAATCCAAAATGCCTTACTGTCCTAGCTTTGCCTGGGATAGTTACATTTCTTCATAGTGCTTTGTATGGGGCTATGTTCTGGATTTGTGCTGAAAATAGTGTCGGTAACACACCCATGTTTTAGTCACTGCTGAGCAGCGCTTGCACAGCGTCAAGGCCTTTTCTGCTCCTCACACTGCCCCGCCAGCGAGCAGGGTGGAGCTGCACAGACAGTTGGGAGGGGACACAGCTGGGACAGCTGACCCCAGCTGACCAAAGAGATATTCCATACCCTATGACGTCATGCTCAGCAAGAAAACTGGGGGCGAGGGTGGCGGGGGGCCACTGCTCAGGGACCGGCTGACCATCGGGAGCCGTGAGCAGTTGTTTTCATTTGCATCACTTGTTTTCCTTGGGTTTCATTCTCCTCTCTCTGTTGTTTTTGTTCTTTTCCTCACAATTTTTTAAAAGAATTTATTTTTTCATTATTAAACTGTTCTTAACCCACGAGATTCCTTCTCACTTTTACCCTTCTGATTCTCAACCCCATCCCACCGGGTTTGGTTATTACCATCATGTTAATGACACAATAGATCCTGCCAAACCTACAACCTGCAAAACCTGAAGACCAATTTATGCAAGACACATCCCAGAAATTACAATCAGCACAGAGGAGCATACGTATCGATATTGTTCTGTCCTTGCCAAAACTGCTGGGTGAGCTGTCATCAGTCTCAGTGGCTGACGGCAGGCAAGACTCTCTCATCTGGCTTAGCTCAGATGCAGCTCCTGGGAAAACAGCTATTTCAGAAGGGCAGGTCTTGGTGTGTTGGCAAAGTGCTTCAAGGAAATGTTTCTAATACTCTGGAATGGTAAGACTAAGCACGGTAATCTCACTCCAAGTTCGAGCTCTGCCACAGATTACCTTCTTTTTCCCGCCCTGCCCGCCCCCCGCCCCCCCCCCCCCCCCTTTTCACCTAAAGGGCGGCACTTCTTTCTCAATGCAAGATGAGTTACGTGGGGTACACAGCCATCCCATGGAAAACTGAGAAATGAGTCTGTGATCACTTCCATCCCCATGCCTTGGCACTCCAACACTCCTTTCACACTCCTTTCCTCGCCAGCAGTCAGGCCTGATGCAGTCCGAGCAACACCTACAAGATGCTGACTTTGCCAGACACTGCCCAAATCATCTCCTACTTGAGTTCTGATCGGCTCAACCACTGCCACAGCCTCTCCTTGTCTTGCCCCATTCTCACCCACGCAGAAAGCTCCTACAAGGATCATCTCACTCACTGCCTTAGTCACAACTAACAGTCTCTTTAACACCCTGAAGCTGACTCCCTCACGTCACACATCATAGTTAATATGGCTTTTCATGACTTAGCCTCTGCCCTCATCTTATTTCCCACCGAGTACTACGACAACAGCTCCTAATTACAGGCCCTGAGAGCAGCTTCCACCGACTGTCACCTGCTACACACCAACAGCAACAGCACTGTCTCTCCCATGCCCATCTCCACTCTCGGGAGGAGCTGTTCGCACACCCCTGCAGCCGGCCTTGCTGCCTGACAGTCCTTGCTGTGCTGCTCAACGCCATGAAAACTGTCACGCTACGGCTGTACCCGCATCACTGTTCCTCATTCAGACTGACACTGCCCATGGCTGTGTATTCCCACCTGCCCACAGCCATCGCTTGTTTCCAACCTTGTCAGCATTTTGGAAAAGCACACTTTATTTTTTTTTTTAATACCTGCTTTGACATCACTACAGTACAGGCCCAGAGTCCATGACTATGGCTGGTAAAGTCAGAACTGTGTAGGGATGAAAAATACCCACCAGTTCAGCTCACATCAAACGTTTAAGCCAAGGCTTTTGGCTACAACACAGGCAAGAAAATGTAAAACCAGAACTAACCTACACTCCCTCCTTCACTGGCACCTCTTTCTTCACCAGTTCTTTGCATTTCTTTAACTCCTGGCGAGTACGTATCAAGATTTCCCTGTTTAAAAGAAACAAGAAAGATCAGTCACAAACACGCAGAAAACCTGCCCTCCACATACACGGTGCCCACACAGGAGCATTATCAAGGCCCTGCATATACACAAAAGATTAAATTAACGCACCGGGGAGGAGAGAGCTGGAACAGCACTCTGGCACCCACAATGAGCAACAGGAATTTCTGCTCTGAACTGGGGCTTAGTCAAAGGGCAAGGACAGTACTGATCCAGACACGAAACCGC
This sequence comes from Platalea leucorodia, assembly GCF_965183815.1. Lineage (NCBI taxonomy): Eukaryota > Metazoa > Chordata > Aves > Pelecaniformes > Threskiornithidae > Platalea > Platalea leucorodia. The sequence goes on from NW_028121301.1 coordinate 35,370, forward strand.
GCCTACCACTTAATCCCAGCTGCCACATACACCGTACCTTCTTCCATGAATTGTTTTCCATCCCGTCACAGCTTAGATACCTGCACTCTGGCTCAGGGCTGACTGGGGGAACTTCTCACTGCTTTAACTTTGCTTCGGGCTTGGCACGAGCACGAGGCTTCATCCCTTTGGCTTGGCCCCCAGCAGAAGGCTGGCAAGTGGCAGGTTTGCAAGTGGCTTGATGGAACGGAGCTTGGACACCTACCAGAGATATAAACCAACCAAAGAAAAAGCCCAGAGAAACTGTGTTGGAGAGTAGCAGAAAGAAACATCAGGGCTGAGCACTGTTTAACACACGGGCTTTGGAAGTTTGGAGACTGGAGCTCCCAACAGACTCCGCTCCTTGAATGGAAACATCCTTCAGCTTTTGATCCTGACAGAAACACCACAGCCTGCCCCCAGCTCTGCTCTGCAGCTGCCTGAAGCGTTTGCTTGTCCATGCCCAGTGCTCTTCCACGCTTACAAAGTCTGTTTAATCTGCAAAACAGTCAGTACTACAAACTGGCAGCCAAATGCCGCTTCTCTCAAAGGTGTGAAAACTGCAGTGAAAGACAACACAGGTACCATGACAAGGCTTCTGCTCTGGCTTAGGTTTTAAAAAGCAAGGTCTTCCCAACCTCTCTTTTCCAGCTGCCACCAACAGCTGGAGAAAGGGTCTGGTTTGATCAGCTGGATGATCAGTGCTGACTACCAAATCCCAGTACAGGACATTACACCTCAGGCTGCAGATTTTGAGCCCAACCCCAAGGACTGAATAACCTCCCTCCTGCCACTGGGCTGACGGCAGTATTGCACATCCCCTGGCTTCTCCAGCTCTTCCCCAGCAGTCTCCTCCCAGCCACGCTGCTGTAGGCCGCTAGATGGTTTCAAGGAACCATATCCTGGACCCACTCTGGCATCTCCCATCAATGAGGATGCAGAGATGCTCTCCCAGCACACTGGGCTCCTCTCACCTCTTCTGCTCTCTCTGCATTGTCCTTTCCTCATCTCCACACACTGGTTCTGATCCTCAGCCAGATCTCCACTGCTTGTAAAATTCCCCTGTTGCAAGGGAATCAACAAGATGACCACGTCCTCCTGAGCCTTGTCTCTCACAGGAACTTTGGTCTGGCAACCAATGCAGAACATGGCAGTGGGGTCACAAAAACATCAAGGCTTGCCCCAGAGGTCAGTGGGATGAGCTTGGCTGTTCTTCTGCAGGGAAGCACAGCACAAAGAAAACCTGGTGAGGTCTGAGCATTAACAACTTTACCAGGCTTTTGCTGCCTTCAGCAGACCTCTCGGCTGTTAACATGCCAAACTTCCCAGCCCCCTGGGTTTTGAGAGGGCTCATTTTGGCTTGGGCTAGGGTATCAGTTAACACCCGCATTGCCAAACCCTCGTAGACCTGAGCGTCCTCCTCACAGCTCCATACCGCTGTCCTTGTGGGAAGTGAGGCTCAGGGGGAGCACTGCTGCACAGATATGTGCTGGAAGGCAGCGCAATGGGAATACAGACACTAGACCGGTGGGGGAAAGGTCGAGTATCGACACTGGGAAATGTGATGCCAGTTCAGTGTCTGCAGCAGGATCTGGGCAGCCACAGAGCTGAGCAGCGACTCCCTTTGGAGACCATGAGGCAACGGGTACCCTCACTCCCGCAACCCGCTCCAGATGACATCCCACTTCTCGCAGCCTTGCCCTCCCTTTCCCCTCCACCTTTCCAGACTGTGGCAGTCGTCCTCTGAGGGTAAGACAAGAGAAAGTGCCCCTTGCTGAACCGCCACCCTTTCCTCCACTGGAACCACCCTGGCTCTGCATGCAAGGACGTACGGCAGTGGCAGCCGTTCATTCCTGATCTGCTCCCTACAGACCCCTTTGGTGACTGGAATGAAGTCTGCTCCCGGCATCTTCCTCATGCCCACACCAGCCTCCCTCGACAAGTCCACTATCGGCCACTTCTGCTTGTGCAGGAGCTTATGCAGTGTGACAAGATTCTGGGGTGCACAAAGAAGGGGATCCTGCCCTTTCCCCAGCGCCATCGGCTCTCTGGTGGTGAGCACTGGAAAAAGTGACAAAACACCCTGAGAGCACCCTTACCCAGAGTCACCGTGTCAGGAGGTGTGACGCCAGCTGGGGTAAAGCAGCGCAACTCTACGGATCTGTTCTGCTCTCTCCAGTCTTCCCTTTCTTCCCAGGGCTTCTGTCAGCACAGTTTGCTCCCGAGTTCTGGCAGATGCAAACAGAAACCCTTCTGCTGTGGCCGAGGAACTAACTCACCCAGGAGCCGTTTTTCAGAAAGGGCTACGGTTCCTTGTCCAACAGAAGCAACGCCCAAACAGAGTTTCTGATGCACCTCCTGAGCACAGGCATGCAAACAAGGGATTGCTAAGACTCAGAGTATCTCTCTGAGTATTTAAGAACTCACAACAGGCACACTGAATGTGAAAATGAACACAGAAAAAAAGGAGTCTTTTCAAAATTGCTAACTATTTTTTTTCCATGTCCATATTTTCCTCACCATGGGGAGGAAACACAGACTCTGCAGCCCCTGCAGTCAAATATGGTTCTGCAGCACAGGGGGGAGATGAAAGTAGAGACCCGAACAGGGAATTTTCAAATCTGTGAAGAATCAAGTAGAAACAGTTGCAAAACGTAGCATCAATTTACAGAAATTTAAACCTGATGGAGCCGAGCAGTAGAAGTATTACAGAGAACTAGAGGGGAGCACTGCAACCAAAAGTACAGCAACGCAGACAGCTCTAACGGCACATTTTCACCCCATTGCCTTGAACAAAACAGGCTTGGGATCCCCATTACTCACTTCACCCTGGAATAGTCCCATTCCTCGTCTGAAAGCTGCTGTGTGCCCAGCTGAGGACAGACACAATCCACACAGAGAGCAATCAGAGCTAAACACTGCACTTTCCTTGGTGAAGTTTCCTTGGAAAAAATACATTTATTTAAAAAAAAAAAAAGTGTTACTGCAAGAACCGTGAAGAAAAAAATCCCTGACAGGCTGACTGGAACTTCCCGGCTGTGGTAAAACCATCTGCCCTCTGTACCCCCATTTCCCAAGAGCCGGCAGCACAGCTTGGCTGGGGGAAAGGCAGGTATCAGACCTTGGGGCCGAGAGAGGGGCACAGGCATCTGCCAGGGGGGCTGCATCCAGCCAGGAACATTCCCCGCCTGCTTCTCTGACAACAAAGCTGAAAAGGGGCTTTAGAGTGTAACTATATAAGTTGTAACTATTATACAAAAGACTATTGAAGTAAGGAGTCTTGCAATCTCTCAGCAAAGGACAGTTCCTGATAAGAACAGAAACTTGTCCTAAAAACCAGCTGAAACCGACCCTGCAGTTTGGACAAGAGTCAAGGAGCAACTGAGTCTGCGCAAGAGCAAGGGGTTACTAGCGGTGACGAAGAAGAGTCATCAGCCTTCATCCCCACGACCCCCTGCGACCACCATCAGGAGGCATCGCGCAAGCGCCGTTGGGAGGGGTTTATGGAAATGACCTCTGGGGGCTAATTTTAATATGAAGTGGGGATAGGTCATGCATATGTATAGGCGTATTGGGAAACCTTATGTATATGTAACACTTTATTGTATAAATCCAGGACAAGCCACCACGTGTGCACGCACGACTTTGGCGGGATGACCCCCCGTGCTGCCCAGCGCTGAATAAACATACCTACTTTACAGCCTTACGGGTTGTGGAGTCTGTTTCCGCACGTCAATATTATATATTATATATTATATATTATATATTATATATTATATATTATATATTATATATTATATATTATATATTATATATTATATATTATATATTATATAAATTACATATATATTGAATATATATCACCACATATATATTATTATCTTATTATCATAATATATATATTATTATATATTATAATATATATATGTGGTGATACATATTCAATATCGTGTGGCAAATGAGTCTGTTATTCCTTGGAGGTGGCCGTAGCCCCTGGGCACGTTCCAGCTTGTCCAAACCCCACCACCTCTTGGGCACCCCTCTGCCCTCCTGAAGCCCCCCCACCCCAGACCTGTCAGGCCTTGTTCTGCAGCCTGGGAAAGTGGGGGACCCCCACCTGGCCTCTTCCTTTTGTTTCTCTTCACATTTAAACTTTAAGTGCTCACTCCAGTAGCTCTTATTAAAAACAGGTTTTATCTGGTTTATACCTATGGTTTTTTCTATGGCTATATATATTTGCTATCTATAGCTTTATAAATGTTTACATATACATAAAAATTTCTATACTTAAATACATATACAGAAGTATATATATAAAAATATTGTACCTATTTAGAAATAAATAAAAGATGTATTTATACGTATTTCTACACTTACTTATAAATACATATTTATTATATAAATGCATATATCTTTGTATCTGAGCATTTCCTGGACCAAAGGAGGTGGGCAGCCAATCACAGGGCTGCCTGAGAACATGTGGGTATGAAATGGCTGTCAGCCAATCACAATGCAGGATGAAAAGACGTGGGGAATGTGGCGGCCTCCCTGTAGGAAATGACAGGGGCCTTCCTTTGGGACGTGCCCCTGGGGACACTGGGACGGGTGGCCGGTCCTGCCAGCCAATCACAGGGGCTGCCTGAGAACACACGGCTGTGACGGTGTCGAGACATGGCCATTAGCCAATCACAGAGCAGTATGAGCTTTAACAAAAGGGCAGCTCACTGCCATGGAATGGCGGTACCCTGTCCCAAAATGGCGGCCAACCCAAAATGGCGGCCCCTGTGGATGCAGGGGAAGGGCCTTCCGGGTCTGACGTATCTCTGGGCCCAGCGGCAGGGGTGGCCGGTCCTGCCAGCCAATCCCAGCGGAGCACATGGCCGGCAGAGGAGAGCGACTTCCGGGGCACAGGGCCCCTGCGGGTGCTGGGAGGGGGCGGGGCTTCCAGCGGGAGCGGGTGGGCGGGGCCCCTGTCCCGCCGTGTCTCCCGCAGCAGCGGTGCCCCTGCTCTGGCGTGTTCCAGGGCAGGGATCCCAACAGGCACCGGGAAGGCCCGTGGGGAGGTGAAAATGCTTCTTGGGAGCTGTGGGCAGAGAAGGGCTCACGGTGGGGTCAGAGCTCCCGGCTTTGTGCCGGACGTAAGACCTTTCCCCGCCTCCCAGGGCTTCAAGGCCGCACCACCTTCCTCAGCAAAATAATCACAGAAACACCTCCAACAACAAAAAATCCCCCCTTAAACTCCAAAACACCCTAGGAAAAGAGGATGAGGGGAGAGAGGCAAGGATTAAAGGAATAAAACCCTCAGAGTTCCTGCATCTGGTCAATGTGACGGATACACTTGACTCCGAGCTGCACTTTGGTTCAGGCTGAGGCAGGAGCAACAGCCCTCACGTCCTTGGGGTGAACGTGTGAGCTGGAAAGCCCCTGGCTGACGTACAAGGGAGTGAAGGTGTCTTGAACAAGATTTCAGAAGGTGGTTTCGAAAGCCAAAAATACAAGATGCCAGAGCTAAAATGAAGATATCGTGTCTATACTATTGACTGGCCGGCAACTACTTCACCCTCTAAATATTACCATCAGGATGGGCCCAATGTGAGCTCTCCCTGCATGGCAGCCGGACGGCAGGCCAGGTGACTCTCCCCTCGAGCAGGGACGCCTCTCAGGGTTTGAGATCCCTTTCCTGAGACTGAGAGATCCTTCCTTACCCAGTATGGAGAGATTCATAGTATCATGGAATTGTTAAGGTTGGAAAAGACCCTTAAGATCATCGAGTCCAACCGTTAACCCAGCACTGCCAAGTCCACCACTAAGCCATGTCCTCAAGCACCACATCTCCCCGTCTTTTAAATCCCTCCAGGGATGGAGACTCAACCACTTCCCTGGGCAGCCTGTTCCAGTGCCTGACTACCCTTTCAGTGAAGAAGTTTTTCATAATATCCAACCTAAACATACCCCAAAAATACAAGTTTACTTGAAACAACAGGAAAAGAACCTTCCCAAGAAGAAAGATGTAGGTTTGGTGCCTACACTCAGTTTCTGCATGCCACTGATTAGTACCACAGACATTGGCGTAGCAACAAAGCAGACCAGTTAACAAACAGCTTCTGGCAGATAAATGCCTCGGGTCAGAAAGAAAATTCCTCTGTGAACAGCTTGGTGTCATGAGGGAATTCTTGCAGCTTCACAGGAAGCATCTGGTAGAGGCTAACACAGAAGGGTAACTCAACTTAATGGATCACTGGTCTCTCTTCGTTTTCTGCAGTACCTTCTCTCATAGCTAGAAAACATTTTTGTACAGCAAGCATCTGTGAAAAGCCATTTATCTCCAGGATGGACTTCGACATTCTACACTTACATTCTCCAACACAAAAAAAGAAAAAAATATCGTGCCACCCTTACTTGGAGTTTACTCTAACCTAAAGACAAAGTAAATTCTGTAAATAATAAGCGGCAATCACAGGAAGAGTGTGAAAGCCTCCGCTGTTGTGCTGCCTGTGTGTTGCGATGTGCAGAAGTGGGGCTGCACATGTTCAGGCTCTATGTACACACTTTATTCCTTCCTGCCCCTATGAGCAGTTCTGGGATCACACATGGGGTGATTCTAATCCCTTTAGACCGATCCATCTCCAGGCACAGGCCAGTCAGTCCAGCCCCAGAGCTCTTTATTTTGTAGTTATACGTGGATCTTGGCAGCTGAGAAGCCACCCAGCCCCTTTGCTAACAGCCATTGCTAGAGCTGCTGCTGCCGGCACCTTCCCCTCTGCTGCGGTACCAGCATCTAGCGCTAGGGAGGAAGAAACAAAAGCATATAATCATCTGACCAGGGCTGCCCTCAGTGCAGGGATGGGCCTTGCACCTGGGGGAAACACCACCCCTTTTTGGAGACAGTTACCAGGGGAGCTGCCTCTGCTGCTCTTGCCGCCGCCTGTTGTTCTCAGCGACGTGCTGGAAGATCTTCCTCTGTACCTGATGTGGCTCCAGCCTTCTCAGGACCTGGACTGCTCGTGGGGAAAGGTGGCTGCAACAGCAGGGAAACATCATCCCTCAGCCCCTGCCAGAGACCCCTTCTGCCTCTCCCCTCGTCCAGCCTCTGCACCCACCCGGTCCCGCATGTGCCCACCCTTTCACCCTGTGGTGAGTTTTGGGCCTTGTCTGTGGGGGTAACCCACGTCATGCCCGTGTTAGGAGACATCAGAGGGTGTCCTACACAACCCCAGGACGCAGGGATGGGGGTCCTGGACATCTCTGTGGGGTCACGGCTGCTCGACTGCCCCAGGCTGTGGCCAGAGCCAACACACACTTACTCAGGCTGGAGTCTGTCCAGCTGGGCTGCTGCTGCCATCTGCTCTGCTGGGAGAGGCTTTGCAGCCCTTCTCCACCTCTCGTTGCCCTCCTTTCTCCTGGGCTGGGCTGGAGGGTGGGGAGTCCAAGTGCCTCCAGTGCCGAGTGCCTGCCAAGGAGGAGACGCTCTCAGCAAAGCAGATGGCAAAGAGAGGTGCTGCTTCCCAGAGGACCTCTTGAAAGGGGCCTGCAGCAGGACCTGGGAGCTGGGTAACTCAGCACCACATGCCCGTCATCACAGCTGACGGCTGCTTTTGCCCCTCGGATCCTGCTGCCGATCTCTCCCTCACGGGGGTGAGCAGGCAAACCCCTGCCCTGCAGCTGGGTGTCAGTCCTGCTCCCAGCCCCTGGAGACCTGCCGCCCTGGGTGCCCCGACAGAGAGGGTCGCTGCTGCTCTCAGCGGTGTCAGTCACTGCCCGTACCTGGGGCGGCTGTCGGTCCTCCCCTGCAGCCCAGGCTTCCCATGCCGCCCATTCTGCCTGTGCTTGCTGTCGCCGCTCTTGCCAATGGGTCTTTGCTTGCTCCCACTCTGCAGACAGCTGCCAGACCTCCTGGAGGGCATGGAAACGCAGCAGCAGGCAGGATTAGTCTCAGCTCCTGGAGGGGGATCCCTTGGGTCTGACCCGCCTTGGTGCCCCTTGCCTCAGCCAGTCGGTCAGCAGCGCTTTGCCCCTACCAGATCAGGGGCTGTGGAGTCATGCCAGGCTCCTCAGCTCAGGGCAAACACAGCTGAGTGACCAGAGACCTCCACTGTCAATGACCTAGAAAGGACTTGTACATTTTCCATAGCCCCTGGCCAGAATCAAGTGTTTCACGACAACCCAGGGGGCAATAACAGGCGGGAAGGATGCGCAGCACCTTCCTTTTCATGAAGAAGAACTGAAGGAGGTGACGGACAGGTTACAGTGAATGCATGGCAAGGGATCCTTTCACGATGGCTCTCTGCACAAAGTAGCTTTTGCCCAGTCTCAAACAGCATGGTCGTTACAGCAAGGCAGAGCACGTACCTGCAATGCTCTCTTGCAGCCTTCAGAGGACGGGAGTGCAGCGGCGCGCCTGGCTGGAGGAGCTGGCTCCTGCCTGCCTGCCTCCTTCGTCCTGGGGGAGCTGCCTGGACATGGCGGGAGCACACTGCAAAGAGACACCAGGAGGAGTCGGCGTGAGCACAGGGCAGTTTGCTCTCCCATTTCCATCTGCTATCAAAGCTCCACAGGCTGGCAGAAGCAGCAGGGGAGGTGGGGCCATTTCCCATGGCAAGGGGGAGCCTTTCCTGAGCCCCATCAGATGGATGGGAGAGGACTGCACCTCAGGTCTGCTGTAAGGGCAAACAAAGTGATGTGGGCTGCACTCAACATCTGCTGTCTTCCCCACTAAGGGGCCTGCGATGGGGCAAGCAAGTTCCTAAAAACTGTGGGGCATGTGTCAGGGACCTTCCCGAGTCCCTACAGCCGGAGTGTCCAAAAGGGATGTCTCTCCTACATGGCTGCAAGGATCCCTTTCGTCCCTTCCCACAAGGAGCTCACCTGGCAGAAGTCTTCTTCCCCACGTCTTGCTGCCTTGGGCCTGGCCCCTGGCTTGGCAGCACGGGGAAGGAAAACGTCTCTCGCCTCTGCAGCAGCTTGTCAGGACGCCCCTCTGTACCTGGGAAAGGAGGAAGCTCTTCAGAGCAGCCCCGTGGAGAGTGCCTTTTAACCGGGCTGTGGTCACCCCGCGTGGGGCAGGGCCCCACCTGCACAGCAGGGACCCGTTCCCGTACCTCTTCTGGTCCCACGCTTTTCTGCAGCCTTCTTGTGCCAGGTGGAGAAAGCCTTGGCCACCCTTCTGCTGATCACCAGGAACTTAAACCTGGAAAGCAAATGATGACACAGGCTTGAGAAGGGTGACCCCCTACCCTCTGCAGCTTCCCAGCACTAATCCTCCTGACTGCCGTGCCAGGCATGGCATCCCTTTTCCTCTGGGGCCATGCACGGGTTTTATTGGCAGTCTCCCCCCAACACCAGAAAATACAGCTTCAACTCCTCTCCTTGTGCAGTTGGTTCTCTCTGATGGGAATGACGGCAGGCCGGGCGTGAGAAACAGAATCACGACGCCTGGTCACTCCAGGAGAACACGCATGGAGCCCAAACTCAGCATTAGTTAACCAGAAACCAGTCAGGATTGATCCCTGACGCAACGCTGAGTGTCGAGTCCCAACAACGTGCACTGCTCAGCAGGAGCTGGGAAGCCGCCCGCTCGGTCGGTCGAGGGCTGCAGAGGAAACGCACTCACCTCGGGAACGCGCGGGCAGGAGCAGCCTGCATCCCCTGAGCGGCGGTCGCTCCACTGGAGACAGCTGCCCCTGGCATCCACAGCCTCTGCAAAGTGACACAGCTGTCAGAAGGTTTCCAAGGCGGTTTTCCCTTGGCTCCCAAAGGACGCAGACCTGTCTCCTGCTCCAAAAGAAAGCCATTTCTCCAAACCCCTCTTCCAAATCCTCCTCCAGGAACTTTAGCCCTTGCTCTGCTCTCCAGAAGCTGCACAGCAAACACTGAGACTGCACAACAGTGCTGCTGGGCTTTTTGTAGGGCAAGGACCCAGAAACTCACAAGAAACTTGCTTTGCTAACGGAGAAGTCCGTGGGGGTGAGCATGGGGTGAGCATGGGGAAGGGCGTTTCACTGGCCTGCCACGTCCAGGCTGGCCAACGGCGACTGGGTTGCTCACCCTTCCACAGGCTTCCCAAAGACATTGAGCAACTCAAAACCTGAGCAACTCACACTGTGAAGCAGCGCAATCCGGCTGGCCTTGCTCTCCAGCCCTGTGACGCAGTCGTAATAAAACCGCATGCACAGGACATCGTCTTTGCAGGACAGAACGCCAATGTCCTTGAAGGCGAAGGAGAGGCGCTGCCTGTTCCTCAGCTGGAACGAGTACAAGAGTATGGTCTCTTGCACACAGCCCTCCACCACGTGCCGCGGGAAGGAGGTGGCTCACGACAGCCACCTGTAGTCCAGCGGCTTGATCTTGACATCGCCTGTAAGGAGGAGCACCATCGTCACTGCCACAGCAGGCCAAACAGCCATGTAAGATGCATAACAAAACGCCACAGAAAACAGCTCTTGGGGGGTGGTTTGTTTTGGGGGAGCTCAAGCCGTCCCCTGACCTTTGGAGGCAATTCTCAACTTCTCCCAGCCCTTTCAAAGAGCAGAGAGCACACACCCCACCCCCAGACACGGAGGGGCAGAGGGGAGGGTGGCCGCTGCCTTCTCACCGGGGATAACGACTGTGGGGAACGCAAATTCCTGCAGCCGTAACAAATCAATGTCCAGCTGGAAGACGGGTCTTCGAACCACATACACCTCTTCTTTGCCCTGGAAGCGCTCATGCACCATAGCAAAGGTCCCAAGTCCTGTGACCAGGACACCCTGCCAGGAAAAAGACAAAAAGGCTGATGAATGAGGACTTGAGAGAGGGGAAAAGTGAAGGCTTTGGAAAAGGCCCATGATCTCCATGTGTTTTCTTCCCCTCCTCAAAAAATTTGCTAACATCCCTTGGCCAGAGAAGATGCCAGGCATTCCCAGCACAGGGAATACCACAAGGATTATCCTTGGCACAGACCCAGCATAATCCCCCGTCTCTCTGCTTGTCCTCTCCACTCTGGCCACAGGGAAGAGTGAAGCCCTATCGTGTGCCCAATGCTTTCTCAGACTAGACCTGGACTTGGTTTCTCTCCGGGTTGACCAAGCAGCAGCTCTGGGCACACGGGGTTGTCTCGGTGTGCTGCCACGATGCTCAGGGAGGGATCGCTCCCCAAGGCCCAGGCTCCCCAGGGCAAAGGAGGACCAAGACGCCAGCCCACCTTGTCCAGCTTCAGCTGTCCCAGGATGTACGCAGACACAGCATCCCAGATAGCCACAACCTCTGGAAAGCAAGGGAAGGAGGCGTCAGGCTCCGGGCCAGCCAGCTCACAGCCTCTCGGCAAGCTCCTCACCCAGGGGGTGACAGATGCAGGTGTCCACCAACAGCCCCGACAAACACTGCCATGGCTGCGGAGCTGGGCTGTGCCCCAATTTCAGACTGCCAGCCTTACCCTGCTCCCGGGGCAGGGCTGGAGCAGAAATGGGCATGTGGGAAGGGCTGAGGACCAGGGCTGTGACCATCTAACCCCCAGCAAGGGATGGCGCCCCAGAGCCCAGGACGTCATCTGCCAGCCTGGTGGCACAAGAGGACCCCATGGGAAGGAAGAGAGGTTCTCCCAAAGGAGACTAGTTCAAGGCAAAGGGCTGATTTACAGCAGAGGCATTTCCAGCTGGCTCGTGAGAGCTCTGTGCGAGCTGAAGGACACCCCAGCCTCCAGGATGCAGGACCCCTTTTCATCCCAGAGCCAGAACCCCAAGAGGTACCAGCTCCCAGGGGAAGCTGGCCCTGAACAGCCCCCCTAGCAAGGGGACTGAGCCATTCCCATGGGAGCCTGGGGGCTCAGGGCAGCCGGGCGTCCTGCTTGCCACATTGTCCCCCGAGCCCGGTGGGACCCTCAGGCAGGGCTCTCGCGGCAGCCCCCAGCCCTGTCCAGCCACCCCCACAGCCCAGCACCTGCAGCTTTTGACAGTGGACAGCCCCGGTGCGACCCCTCGCGAAGGAGCTCCCAAAAGCCTTACCCTCGGTGGAGAGATGCAGGAGCGTGGGGAACAAGCTGCTCAGCTCCAAGCTGACGGCCACGCTGCAGCAGCCCTCCATTGCGCTTGCTGCTTGCCCTCAGCTCAGGGAAAGGGATGCTCTTGGCAGCTCCTTGCCCAAAACTCCTCGCCAACGTGCCCCTGCTCTGCCTGTCAGCAAGGGTCCTGCCTGTCAGCGAGGGTCCCCCAGCGCAGCCCCGCCGCCTCCCGACCCCGCTCCTGGCTGTGGAGCAGCTCCGAAGGACAGCAGTGGGGAGCCCCAGAGCAGTGCCCAGCAGCACCCAGGCCTCGCTGGGAAGTGCCACGGGCAGTGCCACAGCACTGGGGAGACCTCCCTGTCATGTGGGGCATCCCCCTGTGACATCAGCCCGCATCATCTGAAGGTGCATTATGACGCCAGCAGGGAGACGGCACAGCTGGGTACAGAGGAGAGAGATTTCCCCTCTTGTCCTGGGAAACACTCATCCCCTTTCTCGCCGGTCCTTTCCCAAAAACCCATCTGTCCCCTGCACCAACGTCTCTGCTACGGGGAGCTCGTCTGGGCAGGTGGGGTTTGGGGGCTGGCTGCGGTTGGGCAGTTACAAGGGATGGGAGCGAAGGCCTGTGGGATGCAACAGCCCCTCCAGCGGGCCCAAACACCCCTCTCTGCTGCGTGTCGCTTGCGTGGCAGGAGCAGGATGGGCTTTGCTGCACTGGTTTTGGCTGGGATGGAGTTAATTTTCTCCAGAGCAGCCCCTATGGTGCCGTGTGTTGGACTGGTGACCAAAACAGTCCTGAGAACACACCGATGTTTTAGCTGTCGCTGACCAGTGCCTGCACAGCATCAAGGCCTTCTCTGTTTCTCACGCTGACCCACCAGCAATGAGGCTGGGGGTGGGCAAGAAGCTGGGAGGGGACACAGCCGGGACAGCTGACCCCAACAGCCAATGGGATGTCCCACACCATGTGACATCGTGCTTAGCAATAAAAGTTGGGGAAAGAATGAGCAAGGCGTGGGGGGGATGTATGGTCAAGGATACGGCATTTGTCTTTCCAAGTTACTGTTGTGCTGATGAAGCCCTGAACATAATGAGCAGCGCAAGGTTCAGTTGCCCTAACTTTTGGCATCTGCTGTCGTTTCAATTGGCCAGAGGAATTGCCCAACAACCTCCGAGAAGGTGCCCCCAGATGCTGCCCTGTCTCTCAGAGCTGCTCCAGCAGAGCTTGCAGTTACCTGCACATATCCTGGACCACCTCCAGTACCTCCTGTGTCCCCAGGGGTTTGTGTCTGAGCAGCTCACTGCTGCCCTCCATCTCCAGTCATTAGCAGCAGAGCTGAGACAAGGAGCTCACATGCAGGTGGCCATTTGGTGCACCCCTCAGCTGAGGCAAGAGGAATCCCACCTCCTTGGAGGGATTTGTGGGTTTCTGGTGTGCATGGGAGGGAGCCAAGTCCCTTTCTGGCCCCAGCACTAAAACCAGAGGAGGAGGTGCCTCCACTGACTCAGCTGAATCCCTTCCCTCCGCAGGGGTAAAGGAGATCCCTCCCTGGCATTGTCTGGGTGTCCTATGTAATGATGGGACAAGGAAAGGCAATTCTCATGGCCAGTTTTTCTCCTGAGAGGAGAAATGGCACTGCTGGAAAGAAATCTCTCTCCCCAGCTGAGGAAGGGAACATCAGTGACTCCTTCGGCCTGTTTCACAGCAGGTTCCCCTGGAGCCCCAGGACACCTGGAGGGAGCCCAGAGGGGCAGAGAAAGTGCTGCCTTGGGCTGGGCCTGTGCTGCTGAGCTGGGCTGGGCTCCTGGGACAGAGGGAGCTCCTGGCAACTGGGCAGCGCCGCAGAGAGACAGCTCTGCCCAGGAGCAGCTCCTCTGCAAAGCACAGCAGGGCTGAGGGCACAGCCTGCAGGCACCAAAGGGAGAGGAGCAAGGCAGAGAGAGGTTAAAGGCAGTGTGGAGGAGGAGGACACTGAGAGCGGACTGGGGGAGAAATGTTGCAGCCACAGAAGGAGTTGAAACGGGCAGATGCAAGCAGAATGAGGAAGAAAGGGACCAAGGAAACAATTCCAAGAGAATGAGGGAACTTGAGAAGGCGGCCAGCCCAGCGACCAAGAAAACCACTAAGAAATCAAGACCATGGACGAGAATTAAGTGATTGGGCTTGGGGATCGGGTGATGGGTGGTACGTTCCGGAAAATCTGTCTGTAAGGGTGTAACTGGGGTCTGCGACCTGCAGTAGGGGTCCCTCCTTGGAGGCACCCAGCTCGAGCTGCTCTGCACAGCGGATAAATAAACCCCTGATTTACTCAGCGGATTGGTGACTCGACTTCTGCGAGCAGGAACCCAGGGCCGAGCCCTCTTGAGGTGGCACCCACATAATTCCTACCATGGTCTAGGTGGTGGCTGTGTAATTCCTGACACAAGAAGCCAGGTGCCTGCCTCTGCCCTGTCACGTACTCAGGCACATGTGACATCACAAGAAGCTGCAGGAGCCAGGTGCACGCTCCTGCCCTAAGAGCTACAGAGCCACCAGGGACATCACAAGCACCTGCACAAGATGGGCACCTGCTCCTGCCATAACTGAGCCACCAGTGACATGAGAACCAAGTGCACAAGCCAGCTGCGTGCTCCTGGCCTATCAGCTACTCAGCCATCACTGACAACAGAAGCAGCTGCAGAAGCCAGGGGCTTTCTCCTGCCCTGTCAGCTACTTGGGAATTTGACATCACCAGCAGCAGCACAAAGCAGGGGCCTGCTCCTGCTCTAAAACCTGCTCAGCTACAAGGGACATCACCAGCAGCTGCACAAGCCAGGGGCCTGCTCCTGCCCTAAGAGCTACAGAGCCACCAGGACATGACGAGCTCCCGATAAGCCAGGTGTCCCTGCATACCCAGTCAGGTACTTAGCTACCAGTGACATCAGAAGCAGCTGGAAAAGCCAGGCCTAGAAGCAGCTGGAAAAGCCAGGACCTCCTCCTGCCCCATCAGTTTTTGAGAACTGCAGGAATCTTCAGCACGGGCTGTGAAAGTAGAAGGGAAATTGACTGATGCCTAAAGGCAATCATCTCATGACCCTAGAAACAGCAGTACCAAGCTGAGACCCTTGGAGCTCTCCTGGACCACAGCGGGCTGCACCAGAATCTCCCTCTGAGTGGGACGCCTCTCAGAGCAGCCAACTCGAGCTGATCTCTGGCGCTCCTTGCTCCTCGAGATTTGACCCTCGCCCGTTGAGACAGTCATTTAAAGTGAGTATTTCGCTAAACCCGGGGCAATTTTTATTGGTACCTTTACCTGTGCTGATAATGAGTACTTAGGCCTATTGTGCGTGTGTGATATAAATATTGGAGTAAACCTCATTTAATCACTTGGTAGATGCCAGATTAATTCATGATTAGTTATTGCTAAAATTTGTGATTCTCTCCTTGCTGCAAACAAACCTTAAACTGTTGCTAAACATATAGAATCCTCCTTTTCCTCCTTGCATTTTCTTCAAACTCAACTTTCTCTTTCTTTCTCTTTATATATATATATATTCCATTCGTTTAATAAGTAATAGAGTGAACCTTGCCACTGCACTCTATTAACTCCCACTTTTATAGATTTCTATTAAAATCAGTATTCGCAAATATCTTTGACGGTGGTTTTTTAAGTGGCTTAACCACTCATCCGTGACACACCTGCACAACAGGAGCGTCCGCACTGCCGACACCTTGGCTTTTTCACCTCCATCTCCATCTCCCCTCTCCCCGGGCTCTCCTCTCTCCCAGGCACCTTCCTCACCCACTCCACCACCTCCCAACACCTCTGTCTGTCTCTGTGTTCAGGTGGCAGATGTCACCTTGGAAGCATTGTCCCAGCCACGTCACCTGCATCTCCTTCTCCCTCTGCTCTCATCCTCACTGTCCCAGCTGTCTGATGTGCTTTTGGACCTCATGGGCCCTGCCTCCCTTCTGCTGGTCAATCCTCTTCCTGCAAGAGAAGTGACCATCAGTTGGTGTCCCCTCTGTCGCATCTTACCTGCATCTCTCTGACCTGGACAGCTGCTGGGAGCTGTCACCATCAGCCCCGGCTCTGCTCGAAGCCTCTCCTGGCACAGGTGCAGCTCTGGCTGTGCTTGGTGCGGGCCGTGCTTCCTGAGGGAGAACAGCAACCCTCACAGTTACTCCTGGGCAGCGTCCTGCTGGGAAGAGCTGATTGCAAGGCAGGCTGGCAGCAGACCCTGAGGCTGTGACTGACGGCACTGCTGAGAAGGGAGAACCATCACTCACCACGCACCCACCCGTCAGGCCTTTTGCCACAGCGACTGAGCACGTCTACATGGACACCTCTGCCTGACAGGAGGTCACCGGCCTGAAAATACATCTTACATTGCCTTGGCTCTACAGTAAGCAAGAATAGTGATCATGATAGTGATAGGAACAAGTTTAAGAGAAAGCAGGAGAGCGGAAGAAGCAGAAAATGTGCTAGGTTTCACCCACCTCTAATTTCAGAGGAAGTTTCAGGCGTGGGTTTTTGTGTTGGGCTTTTTTTGTCTTTTAAATCACTGCACAGCACAAGTGAAAACCACACGCCTGTGTTTTAAGGAGAGCTGTAAACCACAAGAGCAAAACTATCCGGTCTATGTAATGACACTTCTTTCTAGGATACATTGGTCATTTTTTTTCACATTTCAGTGTAGAGCTTTAAGGTACAATCACTGAATTCTGATACAGAAATAGGAAAACATCGTCTGTAAATCTTTAAAAGAACGCTACATTGAAAGAAAATGGTTCATACAAACTGTAAATGACATGTTTCTTCTCTCAAAGGTTATAATGCTTTGGAGTATCTTTGCCATCTTCATCTTCTCTCTCTTCACTTTCTTCTGATGACATTATAACCACCGTACCTCAACGTAACACTGAACTGTTCAAGCACTCCTGAAAATTATATGAAATCCAGAATGCCTTACTGTCCTGGCTTTGGCCAGGAGAGTTACACTTCTTCACAGTAGTTTGCATGGGGCTGTGTGTTGGAATTGTGCTGAAAATAGCATTGATAACACACCGATGTTTTACTTACTGCTGAGCGGTGCTGACACAGCGTCAAGGCCTCTTCTGCCCCGTCAGCGAGCAGGGTGGAGGTGCGCAGTGAGTTGGGAGGGGACACAGCTGGGACAGCTGACCCCAGCTGACCCAAGGGCTGTTCCATACCATATGACGTCGCGCTCAGCAATAAAACTGGGGGGGAGGGTGGCAGGGGGCCACTGCTCAGGTACTGGCTGACCATCGGTCGGTCGGTGGTGAGCAATTGTTTTCATTTGCATCGCTTGTTTTTCTTGGGCTTTATTTTCCTCTCTGTTGCTTTTTTTCCTTTTCCTTACAATTTTTTAAAAAAAAATTTCTTTTCAATTATTAAACTGGTTTTATCTCAAGCCACGTGTTTCTTTCACACTTTTACCCTTCTGATTCTCAACCCCATCCCACTGGGTTTTGTCATTACCATCATGTTAATGACACACTAGATCCTGCCAAACCTACGGCCTGCAAAACCTGAAGACCAACTTATGCAAGACACGTTCCAGAAACTACAATCAGCACAGAGAAGCACACGCATCTACCTTGTTCTGTCCTTGCCAAAACTGCTGGGTGACCTGTCATCAGCCTTGGTGACTGACAGCAGGCAAGACTCTCTCATCTGGCGTAGCTCAGATGCCGCTCCTAGGAAAACAGCTATTTCAGAAAGTCATGCCTTGGTATTTTGGGGAAGTGTTTCAAGGAAATGTTTTTAATACTCTAGAATGGTAAGACTAAGCATGGTAATCTCACTCCGAGTTCAAGCTCTGCCACAGGTTACCTTTTTTATTTTTTCCCTCTCTTTTCACCAAAGGGTGGCACTTCTTTTGGAATACAAGACGAGTTACATGGGCTCTACGGGCAGCCCATGGAAAACTGAGAAATGACTCTGTGATCACTTCCATCCCCATTCCCTGGCACTCCAACACTCCTTTCACACTCCTCTCCTTGCCAGCACCCAGGCCTTACACAGTCTCCGCAACATGTACGAGACACTGACTTCGCCCAGATATTGCCCAAATCATCATCTCTTACTTGAGATCTGATCAGCTCAACAACTGCCACAGCCTCTTCTGTCCTTACGTGCAGTCTTGCCCCATTCTCACCCACTCAGAAAGCTCCTACAAGGATCATCTCACTCACTGCCTTAATCACAACTGACAGGCTCCTTAACACCCTGAAGTTCTCTTCAGGTCTCTTCTCCCAAGTACCAAGTGACAGGACGAGAGGAAACGGTCTCAGGCTGCACCAGGGGAAGTTTAGGTTGGATATTAGGAAAAACTTCTTCACTGAAAGGGTAGTCAGGCACTGGCACAGGCTGCTCAGAGAAGTGGTTGAGTCGCCATCCCTGGAGGGATTTAAAAGACGGGTAGACGTGGTGCTCGAGGACATGGTTTAGGGGTGGACTTGGCAGTGCTGGGTTAACGGTTGGACTCGATGATCTTAAGGGACTTTTCCAACCTTAATGATTCTATGATCCTATGATTCTTTCCCTCACTTCACACAGACAGTTAATGTGGCCTTTCATGACTTAGCCTCCTGAATCTGAATTTGAATTCTCTCAGTGCCAGGAGGCACACAAGGCGCAAACATCGTTCTTCCACTTCGATCGGTCCGCGGCTGCGTGCTCTGGAGTCAAGGGCCACAGCGCAGTCTTCCGTCGGTTTCCCCCTCAGGACACGACCGATCCAGCTCCATCTCCTCCTCCTCACCTCGTTACCAATTTTCTCCATCCCTGCTATTTCTGATGCTCGTCGTTTCTGCAACTTTTTTTTTTTTTTTTTTTTTTCCCGGGAGGAGGTAGTTGGCCTCCTGCCCAACCCCCATGACTTGGAGGGCCAGTGGTTTTTCTGTCAGGGTGGCCTTCCCTTAGGCTGCGTTGGTTCGCGGCACCTTCTTCAATTTTATCCGGTGCGCCCTCCAGAGAGGGATCCCCTCTCCACCACCCAGGGGACGCGCCTGCTAGCCGTGCAGCCCCAGCCGAAGGAGACTTAGCCTCCTCCCTCCTGTTATTTCCCACCGAGTGCCACGACGACAGCTCCTAATTACATGTCCTGAGAGCAGCTTCCACTGACTCTCACCTGCTACACACCAACAGCAACAGCGCTGTCTCCTCCCATGCCCGTCTCCATGCTTGGGAGGAGCTGTTCGCACACCCCTGCAGCCGGCCTTGCTGCCTGACAATCCTTCCTGTGCTGCTCAAGGCCATGAAAACTGTCACGCTACGGCTGTACCCGCATCACTGTTCCTCTTTCTGACTGACACTGCCCATGTCTGTGTATTCCCACCTGCCCACAGCCATCGCTTGTTTCCAATCTTGTCGACATTTTAGAAAAGCACACTTTTTTTTTTTTTTTTTTAAACCTGCTTTGACCTCACTACAGTACAGGCTCAGAGTCCAGGACTATGGCTGGTAAAGTTTGTAGCAATACAGAATTGTGTAGGGATTAAAAATAGCCAGTAGTTCAGCTCATTTCAGTTGTTTAAGACAAGGCTTTTGGCTAGAACACAGTCCAAAAAATTGAAAACCAGAACTAACCTACACTCCCTCCTTGACTGGCACCTCTTTCTTCATCACTTCTTTGCATTTCTTTAGTTCCTGGGGAGCACATATCAAGATTTCCCTGTTTAAAAGAAACAAGAAAGATCAGTCACAAACACGCAGAAAACCTGCCATTCACATACACGGTGCCCACACAGGAGCATTATCAAGGCCCTGCCTATACGCAAAAGATTAAATCCATGCACCGGGGAGGAGAGAGGAGATGCAGCGCTCTGGCACCCACGATGAGTAACAAGAATTTCTGCTCTGAACTGGGGCTTAGTCAAAGTGCAAGTACAGCACTGATCCAGACACGAAACCGAGCGTATCGCTTCATCCCAGGTGCCACATGCACTGTGCCTTCTTCCATCGCCTCCTGCCAATGAATTGTTTTCCAGGCTCTTCCATCTCATCGCAGCTTAGATACCGGCACTCTGGCTCAGGGCTGACTGGGGGAACTTCTCAGTGCCTTCACTTTGCTTCGGGCTTGGTACAAGCACGAGGCTTCATCCCTTTGCCTTGGCCCCCAGCAGAAGGTGGGAGAGTGGCAGGTTTGCAAGTGGTCTGATGGAACGGAGCTCGGACACCTACCAGAGATTAAAAGCCAACCACAGAAAAAGCCCAGAGAAACCGCGTTACAGAGTAGCAGAAAGAAACCTCAGGGCTGATCCCTGTTTAACACACGGGGTTTGGAATTTGGGAGACTGGAGCTCCCAACAGACTCGGCTCTTGGAATGGAAACATCCTTTAGCTTTTGATCCTGACAGAAATGTTACAGACTGCCCCCATCTCTACTTTGCAGTTGCCTGAAGCGTTTGCTTGTCCATGCCCAGTTCTCTTCCACGCGTACAAGGTATGTTTAATCTGCAAAACAGTCAGTACGCCAGTCCGGGATGCCATGCAGAGGGACCTGGACAGGCTGGAGAGGTGGGCCTGTGGGAACCTCATGAGGTTCAACAAGGCCAAGTGCAGGGTCCTGCACCTGGGTCGGGGCAA
This sequence comes from Platalea leucorodia, assembly GCF_965183815.1. Classification (NCBI taxonomy): domain Eukaryota; kingdom Metazoa; phylum Chordata; class Aves; order Pelecaniformes; family Threskiornithidae; genus Platalea; species Platalea leucorodia. The sequence goes on from NW_028121301.1 coordinate 55,956, forward strand.
TCCCCGGTATCAGTACAGGCTGGGGGATGAAGGGATTGAGTGCAGCCCTGCCGAGAAGGACGTGGGGGTACTGATAGACAAAAAGCTGGACATGAGCCAGCAATGTGCTCTCACAGCCCAGAAAGCCAACCGTACCCTGGGCTGCATCAAAAGCAGCGTGGCCAGCAGGGGGGGGGAGGGGATTCTGCCCCTCTGCTCTGCTCTGGGGAGACCTCACCTGGAGCACTGCATCCAGCTCTGGGGTCCTCAGCACAGGAAGGACATGGACCTGTTGGAGAGGGTTCATAGGAGGCCCCAAAAATGATCAGAGGGCTGGAACACCTCTGCTATGAGGAAAGGCTGAGAGAGCTGGGGTTGTTCAGCCTGGAGAAGAGAAGGCTGCAGGGAGACCTTACTGCAGCCTTTCAATACTTCAAGGGGGCCTATAAGAAAGATGGGGGACAGACTTTTTAACAAGGCCACTAGCAATAGGACAAGGGGTAATGGTTTTAAACTAAGAGAGGGGAGATTCAGACTAGATATAAGGAAGAAATTTTTTACAATGAGGGTACTGAAACACTGTAAGGGGTTGCCCAGAGAGGTGGTAGCTGCCCCATCCTTGGAAACATTCGAGGCCAGGCTGGATGGGGCCCTGGGCAACCTGATCTGGTTGAAGATGTCCCTGCCCATTGCAGGGGTATTGGACTAGATGACCTTTAAAGGTCCCTTCCATCCCAAAGCATTCTATGATTCTACGACAAACAAGCAGCCAAATGCCTCCTCTCTCAAAGACATGAAAACTGCTGTGAAAGGCAACACAGGTACCATGACAAGCCTTCTGCTCTGGGCTAGGTTTTAAAAAGCAAGGTCTCCTGAACCTCTGTTTCCCAGCTGCCGCCAACAGCTGGAGAAAGGCTCTGGTTTTGATCAGCTGGATGATCAATGCTGACTACCAAAATCCAGTACAAGACGTTACACCTCAGGCTTCAGATGTTGAGCCCAACCCAAACAACTGAATAACCTCCCTCCTGCCATTGGGCTGACTGCAGTATTGCACATCCCCTGGCTTCTCCAGCTCTTCCCCAGCAGTCTCCTCCCGGCCACTCTGCTATAGGCTGCCATATGGCCTCAGGGAACCATATTCTGGAATCACACTGGCATCTCCCATCAATGAGGATGCAGAGATGCTCTCCCAGCACACTGGGCTCCTCTCACCTCTTCTGCTCTCTCTGCATTGTCCTTTCCTCATCTCCAGGCACTGGTTTTGACCTTCAGCCCCATCTCCACTCCTTGCAAAATTCCCCTGTTTCAAGGGAATCAACAAGATGACCACGTCCTCCTGATCCCTGTCTCTCATGGGAACTTTGGTCTGGTAACCAATGCAGAACATGGCAGCGTGATCAGAAAAACATCAAGGCTTGCCCCAGAGTAGGTGGGATGAGATTTGCTGGTGTTCTGCAGGGAAGCACAGCACACAGAAAACCTGGCGAGGTTTACGCATTAACAATTTTACTGGGCTTTACTGGGCATTCACTGCCTTCTGCAGACCTCTCGACTGTTAACATGCCAAACTTCCCAGCCCCCTGGGTTTTGAGAAGGCTTATTTTGGCTTGGACTAGACTATCAGTTAACACTGCACTGCTGAACCCTCGTAGACCTGAGCGTCCTCCTCACAGCTCCGTACCGCTGTGCCCTGTGGGAAGTGAGGCTCAGGGTGAGCTGTGCTGCACACATATGTGCTGCAAGGCAGCGCAGTGAGAACATAGATACGAGACTGGTGGGGGAAAGGTCGAGTATCGACACTGGGAAATGTGATGCCAGTTCAGTCTCTGCAGCAGGATCTGGGCAGCCACAGAATTAAGCAACAACTCTCTTTGGAGACCATGAGGCAACGGGTACCACAACCTGCTCTAGATGACATCCCACTTCTCACATCCTTGCCCTCCCTTTCCCCTCCAGCTTTCCCGACTGTGGGAGTCGTCCTCTGAGGGTAAGAGAAGAGAAAGCGCCCCTTGCTGAACCGCCACCATTGCCTCCACTGGAACCACCCTGGGTCTGAACACAAGGACATACAGCAGTGGCAGCAGTTCACTCCCGTTCTGATCCCTACGTACCCCTTTGATGACCTGAAGGAAGTCTGTACCCAGGATCCTTCTTGTGCCCACTCCAGCCTCCTTGAAGAAGTCGACCATCGGCCACTTCTGCTTGAGCAGGAGCTTATGCAGCGCGACAAGATCCTGGGGTGCACAAAGCAGGGGGTGCTGCCCTTCCCCCAGGGCCGTCGGCTCTCTGGTGGTGAGCACTGGAGAAGGTGAGAAAACACCCTGAGAGCACCAATCAAATGGGTCAGCAAAGCAGAGAGCTCTAACGGCACATTTTCACCTGACTGCCTTAAACAAAACAGGCTCGGGATCCCCACTGCTCACTTCACCCTGGAATAGTCCCATTCCTCCTCTGAAAGCTGCTGTGTGCCTGGATGAGGACAGGCACAATCCACACAGAGAGCAACCAGAGCTAAACGCTGCACTTTCCTTGGTCACGTTTCCTTGGAAAAAACATTTTAAAAAACCCCAACAAACCTGTTACTGCAAGAACTGGGAAGAAAAAATCCCTGACAGGTTGACTGGAAGTTCCCGGCTGTGGTAAAACCATCCGCCCTCTCCAGCCCCTTTCCCAACAGCTGGCAGCACAGCTTGGCTGGGGGAAAGGCAGGTATCAGACCCTGGGGCCGAGAGAGGGGCGCAGGCATCTGCCAAGGGAGCTGCATCCAGCCAGGAACATTCCCCGCTTGCTTCTCTGACAACAAAGCCCCGCTGTGTGCTCCCACCAGGAGGGAGAAACAACTTCCATGTCTGGAAATCCCCATTTATCAAAGGCTGTCAGCAGAGACGGGGCTGTCCATGAGCACCAGACCCACACGAAGGCCTGGGGACAGCAAAGGCCCCTGGCCTGTCCCCACCACAGCATGCCTGCTCCAAAGCCTGCAGCCGCCTGGAGAGAGGAGGCCGCTCTGCCTTCCCCTGGCCTGCGGACATCAAACACCGACCCCCCGCTGTCAGGGCTGGGGCTGGCGACCCTCGGGGCAGCAGCAGGGACCGCCCTGACCCCGCTGCTGGGGCTGGCCCTGGGCTGAGCCCTCGGGCCCAGGGCTGGGGACTGGGCCCTGGCGGGGCCCCTGGGCGGTGAGGCCTCCAGGTCCCTCCCCCCAGGCCCATCCGCACTGGCAGATACCTGCTCCTGCTCCTGCTCCTGCTCCTGCAGCTCCCCCGGCCCTGGCCCTGCTCCCCCCGGGCCCCGGCTGCCCCCGGCCCGGCTCTCGCCCCTTTCTCCTCAGGCCCCTGGGCCTCGGCCCCCTCCGGCCCCGCCCCACCCGGCTGTGACTGACAGGCCGCCTCCAGCTCCGCTGATTGGCTCAGCCGTGGCCAATGGCGCGGCTGTTGCCGGGCAGGCTCAGGCAGCCCGGGCCTCTCCTCCCAGAGCCGCCCTGCGCCCGCTGCCCCCGCAGCGCAGCGGCTCCTCAGCCCGCCGGGACACGGGGCCTGCGGAGAGACGGCCTCCAGAAGGGCCATGGCACCGGGAGCTGCTCTCTCAGCAGCACAAGGTGTGTGTGTGCACAGCTCTGCCGTGCCTCGGTCCGCTCGGGGGGTCTGGGCCTGCGCAGGGAGGGAGGGGAGGGCAGGGCAGGGGCCAGGGCAGGAGGGGAGGGGAGCTGGCAGGAGGGAGCTTCCCTGGATTTGCCCCGGATCGGCAAGCCTTTCCCAAAATGCGGCTCTGTCTGTGCTGTGTGACGGGAGCCGCTGGCATGGGCCAGGCCGGCAGCTGGCAGGAGACGGGGCTCTGCCCCCGGTCCCAGCGCCCGTGCTGAGCCCAGCACCCAGGGCCTCCCTCAGGCCTCGCCGTGCCCCGGGCGGTGAGGAGGAGAGACGCCCTGTGCTGGTGTGGGGCCAGGGCATCCTCCTGTGGCCAGAAGGAAGGACGGAGCTCCGTCACTCTCCCCACAGGGCTGACCACTGTCCTTCCCTTCTGTCCCCGGGGCTCCCTGGGGCCGGCAGGACCCGCAGGGCTCCAGGGCCAAGCAAATGCCGGGGCACCAGGGGCTCCTGGGGCTCAGGGCAGCTCTGGGCAGCTCCGAAGCTGAGGTGCGGCTGCCCCTTTGCTTCTGCAGATGCAGTTGTTTGCTACCCGCTTCGTGGTCAAACCTGTTTCTCCTCGTGGCCCGTGGACTGGACAGATGCCACATCCCTGTTAGTCTGGGAGGACGCCAGGGAAACGAGGAAGCCACAGCAAGCGCACAGGTATGAGGACAGTGAACAGGAGCCGTGTCAAGGTTTTTCTGCTGTTTCAGAGCTGAACTCTGACATCTGTGTGCATCCCAGCACCAGAGTCAGGACTTTTCCTCCAAGCTGCACAGCTTTTCACCAGCAAAGTGAGTGGGGCTGAGCTGGCCTTCAGGATAACTCGGCTCCTGTCTTTTTTAATTGCATGCCTACACTTTCCCTTTTCTCCAGTAATTGCTTGCTTTCTCCCCCCCACCCCCCACCCCTTCCCCCTCCCATTTCCATCCTGTTTCAAAGTTAATTATGATTTGACTTTCTGGACAGATCATCGAGTAGGTAGACACAGGATATAAGTGTAGTCTGGTGTATACCTCCAGAGCTGTAGGCTGAGCTATTCAACCTTTAAAGGCTGGATAGAGATGGGCTATGGGTAGAGTTCCCATTTGGCAGTTATTATTTCTTTTGGGGTCCTGTGACAGTGATGGTAAGGTCGTCAGCCTGCAGCTCTGCAGCAGCTCAAACTACCAGTGAAAGAGTTTTGATGGCGGATGCTGTTCTGTGTGTTTCATTTCCAATAATCATTTCATTGAGCTGAATTATTTCGATGCGATTAGGTGATGGGGATCTTCTCACACTGGTCTTCTGTTTCTGGAGCGCGTCCTGACAGCCTTTGTCATCCAGAGCTTTCCCGTCTGTTCCCGAGAGGAGTGATGGCCAGGACGCAGAACGACTCCTGTGAGTAATGGCTTCACCAATAGGCTTGGATTTAGTGGCTCCTCATGGGCAAATGGGTGTAGCAGGTGCTCCAGCCAAGGATTTTGATGTGCTGACACTCTAGAGTGAATTTGGAGGTGCTTCCTCCACCTCCTTCTCCTCCTCCTCTCTTCCTCTTCTCTGTTTTTCTTCTCCTCTTTCCTCCTCCTCCTGCTCCTCCTCCTCCTCTGGTTCTTCGTCATCGTTGTCCACCTCCTCCTCCTTCTCTTGTTCTTCATGTTCTTCCTCCTCCTCCTGCTTTTCTTCCTCCTTTTCCTCCTCATCCTCTTTCTCTTCCTTCTCCTCCTCCTCCTCCTCCTGCTCTTCTTCCCCCTCCTCCTGTTCTTCCTCTGCCTCCTATTCTTTTCCTTTCTTTTCTTCCTCCTCCTGTTCTTCCTCTTCCTCCTCCTGTTCTCGTTTCTTCTCCTCCTCCTCCTTTTCTTTCTCCTCCGTTTTTTCGTCATCCTCATCCTTTTCTTTATTCTCCCCCTCCTCCTTATCCTGTTCTTCCTCCTCTTCCTCCATCTCCCTTACTCTTTCTCGTGTTCTTCCTCCTCTTCTTCCTCATCCTGTTCTTCCTTCTCTTCATCTTCTTCCTCCTCATCCCCCCATTCTTCTCCTGATTCTCTTCCCCTTCTTCCTCCTCCTGCTCTTCTTCCTCCTCCTGTTTTTCCTCCTCCTGTTCATTCTCTTCCTCCATTTCTTCCCCCTCTACCTCCTGTTCTTTCACCTCCTCCCTTTCTCCTTCCTTCTTTTCCTTTTTATGTTCCTCCTCGTACTCCTCCTCTTCCTGCTCTTGTTCTTCCTTTTCTGGTTCTTTCTCATGTTCTTCATCCTGTTCTTCCCACAGTTCTCCCTCCTCCTCCTGTTCTTTTTCTTTCTCCTCCTTTTTGTCTTCATCCAGTTCTTCCTCCACCTCTTCTTCCTCGGTCTCCTTCACTTTCTCCTCCTCATACACCTCTGCATGTTTATCCTCTGCATGTTCATCCTCCTCCTGTTCTTCTTGTTCTTCATAGTCCTTCTCCTTATACCCCTCCTTCTCCTCCTCCTCCTCCAACTCTTCCTCCTCCTATTTCCTTCCGGTGTTCTTCCTCCTCTTCCTGTTGTTCTGTTACTCTGTTTACCCTCCTGTTCTTTATCCTCATCCTCCTGTTCCTTCTGTTCTTCTTCCACCTTCTCCTCTCCTCTTCCTTCTCCTTCTCCTTCTCCTCCTCCTGTTCTTCAACATATTACTCGTCCTCCTTCTCTTCATCTTCTCCTACCTCATATTCCTCTTTTTCTTCCTCCTCCTCCAAATCCTGTTCTTCCTCCTCTTCTTCCTTCGCCTTGTCCTCGTATTCTTCTTAATTTTTGTCCTCTTATTCCTCCTCCTCACTCCTTCTTTTTCTTCCCCTTCATCATCTGTTCCTTCTCCTCCTTTTTTTCGTTCTTCTTCTCCTCCTCTTCCTCATCTTATTCCTGTTCCTTTTCCTATTTCTTCTCCTGTTCTTCATCCACCTCCTCCTCCTCTTCTTCCTCTTGCTCATTTCTCATCTTTCTCCTCCTTGTCCTGTTCCTTTTCATCCTCGTCCTATTTTTTCCTCCTCCTTATCCTCTTCTTCCTTCTTGTGTTTCTCTTTCTCCTCCTCCTTCTCCTACACCTTTCCATCCAACCTCTCCTCATCCATATCCTTTTGTTGGTGCTAATCCTTCTCTTGCACTTTCTCCTTGACAACTGTATAAGATGTAACAAGGCTCAGTGCCCGGTCCTGCAGTTGGGTCATAACAACCCCATGCAACGCTACAGGCTGGGGGAGGAGTGGCTGGAGAGCTGCCCGGCGGAAAAGGACCTGGGGGTGTTGGTCGACAGCCGGCTGAAGATGAGCCGGCAGTGTGCCCAGGTGGCCAAGAAGGCCAGTGGCATCCTGGCTTGTATCAGAATTAGAGTGGCCAGCAGGACTAGGGCAGTGACCGCCCCCCGTACTCAGCACTGGTGAGGCCGCACTTTGAATCCTGTGTTCAGTTTTGGGCCCCTCACTCCAAGAAGGACATTGAGGTGCTAGAGCGTGTCCAAAGAAGGGCAATGAAGCCGGTGAAGGGTCTGGAGCACAAGTCCTGTGAGGAGCGGCTGAGGGAGCTGGGGTTGTTCAGCCTCGAGAAAAGGAGGCTGAGGGGAGACCTTATCGCTCTCCATAACTACCTGAAAGGTGGCTGTAGTGAGGTGGGGGTTGGTCTCCTTTCCCAAGTAGCAAGTGATAGGACAAGAGGAAATGGGCTCAAATTGCACCAGGGGAGCTTTAGGTTGGATATTAGGAAAAATTTCTTCACCGAAAGGGTTGTCAAGCATTGGAACAGGCTGCCCGGGGAAGTGGTTGAGTCCCCATCCCTGGAGGTATTTAAACAATGTGGAGATGTGGCACTTAGGGACATGGTTTAGTGGTGGACTTGGTAGTTTTAGGTTTGTGGTTGGACTCAATGATCTTAAAGGTCTTTTCCAACCTAAATGACTCTGATTCTGAACCCCTCAGCCCCACATGCCGTTCTCCATGGCTTTGGTGAATCCTGTATCAACCTCACCTCATCTGTCTGCCTTCTACAGCTGTATGGTGGAGCCTTGCTCACATGCTGGAGTGCAGGGCAGTCATGGGAGAAAAGCAGGAGGCAGCCACGTGCGTTGCATTTGCTGAGCAGGGTGGAGAGCAGTGGCTTGAAGGGGGGCAGCCTCAGAGCTCGTGAAAGGTGCGGGAGCTTGGTGCTGCCATCCTGGCTTGTGGGGTTAGACCTAAGGCCCAGAGCTGAGTGTGCAGCCTGGTCCCTGGGATGACAGGGCAGGCTCTGTCTGAAAGTGGAATAGCTGCTCTTCTCAGGGCCCTTGAGGCGTCGCATGGCTTCACAGGCACCAGAACTGGGCCCCAAGCAAAATGGACTCAAGGCTGCTTTGGTTTTTGAGAATGGACCTGAAGGTGGTGCCCCATGTCTGCTTAGAGCAGACGGAAGAAGGCCTTAGAGAAGACAACTTGTCTTCTGTGGGTACTCTGCTGTTCCAGCACCAGATTTTGCAGGTGGTTGAGGGGGAAAGATGCGAGAGGTGGCCACACTTCACAGATAATTGAAGGAAGAGCTGGGGTCATTTTGGGGAGAGGAATCTGTCAGGGACAGCAGTACCCAGGAAACCGCATCAGTGATGCCATGGAAGTCCAAGGTGACCTAGCTAACGGCACCTGAAACCCCAACTCTGTTCACAGATGGGGCAAACCTGGGAGCAAGGGGGAAAAAAAATAACTGGGGGTGGGTGCCTTGTTTGGGAGGAGACAAGGGCGGAGAAAGGGAGGAGTGAAGGAAGAGGAGGGGGATGTATAAGCATGGAAAATGGTGAGAAGGGGGGATCAAGGAGCCAGTCACACATTCACATAAGCAAAGTGCTGGTTGGTTTGCTTGTTTGCCTGAGCCCTGCACCTGATCACCACAGTCCGTCCTACCTTCTTTTTGAGAGCGATTCCAAATCCTTTTCTGTGTGGCCCCACTCTGTGTCCCCAGCGTGACGGGGGTGGGTCCAGAGGCCTGGCTGCTAGCAGCGGCAGAAGGGAACACAGGCCACAGGGCCCCAGCAGTTGGAAACAGCGAGTGTCTGGGGCCAGCTGCTGGTGAGAGCGCTGTGGGCGTGTGCAGTTGGCTAGTGAACTTGAAGCTGGACTAGCTCATGAGCAAGAGGAGAGAGGGTCTTTCAGTCATGGGGCTGGCATGTGGTTGCAGCCCACCTGGTTGATCAGCCCCAGCACCCACAGACCTCACAAGAGGGCCAGGCCTGCCAACCACCAGCCACATCTCCACCTCCTGGAGTCATGAAGGACTTGGAGGTGCTTGAGCATGCATACCCTGAGCTGCTTCTGCCTAGGCACGTCCCCTCTGCGCTAACCATGCAAGGTCCTGCCTCTGAAGCTGCCAGGACCATCCATCCCATCCTCCTCTTGCTGTGCTCTTGGCCCCTGGCAAGTGCTGGTGCTGCAGCTGCCAGCTCTGTTCCCACCCAGGGGTGCAGAGTGTGCCTCCAGCTGTGCTGGGATCTCTGGAGACTGGGGCATGCCCTTTGCTTCACCTTGATGATGGTTTGAAAGGAGCTGTTCTGGCTCTGGAGATGATGCTGTCTCATGGTCCCTCCCTGAGCCAGTCCGGGTTTCTGTCAAGAGGCCTCAGCTTGAACGTCCAGCAGAGAGCACAGGGTCCCCTGAGCTGCCCTCCTAGCAGGGCTGGCAATCTCCCCAACGCACAGTTTGCTGCCCCAGTGCTCCATCAGTCAGCGGTGTCACTGAGCCAAAGCTGCAGGGTAGCTCTAAGGCTGAGCTTGGGTAGTTGGGGGCGGGGGGGTCTGGTGGGTTTGGGATAGGGTTCCAGCACGGAGCAATGGAAGGGGATGGAGCAGCAAGAGGCCAGGAGCAGTGGCAGCAGGAGGGCTTAGGAGTGCAGTTTGGTAGGCAGCAGGGCAGGATCCCTGCCCTTCCTGACCTGGCTGTCCCCAGACTCCATGCGCTGTTCAAAAAGCACTTTCTGCAGTTTGATCTCCTTCAGGACTTGCAGACGCTCCAGCCCTGCGCCGCTCTGCAGCAGATCATAGTTCTCGGCTGGGTCTGACTCCAGGCCAAAGAGCAGCGGGGGCAAGTGAGGGGTCAGCGGGGTCAGCCCATGGCAGGGCTGGTCTGGGGTTGGATCACTGTGAAAGGACCCTGCAGCAGAAACCCCCAGGTGGAGCTCAGTTTCTTCTCTTGGAGCTTTGGACAGGCAAACCATAGGGGACTTCACAAACCTGCCCGTGCAGAGAGGAGGCAGCACTAACCTGGTGTGAAGTACCGGGCCCTGTACTTCCCAGAGCAGCCGGAACCAGTAGACTTGTGCAGACGGGGGATTTCTCCTTTCAGGTCCGCTGGAGCTGAATCAGGTGGGCTCTCGCGCCCAGGAGGCTTGTCCTATCCCAGCCCGATGGATGTGGCTGCTGCTGTTGCCGTGTGTGTGTTCAAGAGACTTACGCTGCATTCCAAAGAGCCAGGTACACAAACACGCACGCAGGCTTACACAGTTAATGTGAACGGCAAAGCAGATTCGCATAGAGAGAGCAATGCCTTTACCAGCAGCCATGTGTACGTAACCACCACTTACGTCAACATGACCACAGCCCCGGCCTTTTCTGCCTTTGCAGATGATCAGGATTGGATGTTTGCTAGTGAAACATAAATCCATCTTCACTCCCTGGATTCATAAGCACAGCATGTTCTTAGATTCCTGAAATAACAGTATGGAAATGAAGTCCAGGTAATGTCTGTGGCTGGATGTCAAGCTCCTAAACCTGCCCGATTGTGTTGTTATTGGCCTCGGCCTCTGAACGGGGATTGAGGCGGTGAGAAAATGCCCGTGATGTTGGCATAGCCCTTAGTGCTGGGTGCAGTCCCATCTGTACCAGGATCCAGTCGTAGAAGTGCTGAGTGGAGGTGTAGACCCCAGGCTGTTTTGCTCTCGCACAGCCTTTCCCCCAGCTGGTCACTCCAACAAGCCAGAAGTAGTCGGCGTTGTTGTCTTTGCACACAAGAGGACCACCGCTGTCACCCTGCAGCAGGGCAGAGAGCATTAAGGTGTTGTTGGGTGGCCACTGTCGGCACTATGGCTGGCTCCTTCTCTCTCACAGCAGCTGCCAGAGCTGTGTTCACTGCACAGAACGGCTCTGCTCAGGTGCTGGAGCCTCCAGCACCTTGTCTGGGAGGGGGCTGTGGGCCTGTAAGGCAGGGCTCTCTCATCTCTGCACAGTGATCCTGGATGGGTGGAAGACGGAGGTGCCAGGGTTGGGATCTGGAGCTCTGGGCTGCCAAGAGCACTAGATGGGCTTTTGGGGGAAGGGGAGGTGAGCCCCAACAGCGGTGGGGACCCAGCGGTGGCAGGGTGACTTGCCAGGCAAAGCCCGTGCTGGGGTGCATTTGGGCGGTTGTGTCAGGGCTGCCTGTGCTGCCGGGGGTTGACTTGCAGCACGCCCCTACCTGGCAGGTGTCGATGCCACCCTGCGGGTAGCCAGCACACAAGTTGTAGCTGTGGATGGCCCCTCTGTACCACCGGCTGCTGTTACAGAGGTTGACATCAATGAGGCGGACCTTGGCCTCCTGCAGGACATCCGTTGCTCCTCCAGCTGTGAGCACAGAAAGGAATTAACACCCAGCAGCTCGTTGCCAGTTCTCCTCGCCTGTCTGGGTGAACCCTTTCTGTGGGGCTTGGCTTTGCGTCGTGAGAGGCGTTGTACCGGTGTTTCCCTTCTGCCCTGCTTTGGGGAATGGCTCAGGCCCAACTCTCTGTAGGCAGACGTCCCTGCAGCCTGACTCTGGCTTTCGCCTCTGCTTTCAGGAAACCCAGCCCGTCTCCCCAGTGTGCCAAGCTTGCACTCAGGACACGAGCACTTTTTGGGAACTCACATCTCGCGGTCGTGGAACCCCAGCCACTGACATAGCAGGTTGTCAGCTCTGACACTCTCAGCGAGGCGTCGGGCACGCAGGCAAGCTGTATGTAGTAGCTGCACTGGACAGGCCGGTCCAATTCCAGCAAGGCAATGTCGTTCCTCTCCAAGATATTACTGTAGTGTTCGTGAACCAGGAGCCGCTTAATATGGCGCACTTGGACCTCAGGGCCCAGCTGAGTCAGCTGGGTGGCCCCGACCACCACGCGCCACATGGTGATGTGCCTGGAAGGCAGATGGAGAGAGGGGTCAGAGGGAGCGGAGCCGTGTGCTGCAGCAGCCCAGCAGTTCCCTGCCTTCTCCTTCACAGGGGAGAGAGGGCAGCAGCGCTACGGAGAGTGCGACTGCCCTCGCATGCCTTAGGTGCAAGGGATGTCGAGCTGGAGGCTGCTAGGAAGCAGTGGCACGAGCCCAGCCTTCTCCTGAGCAGTCTCTCAGCTGGGCTCTGGAGTGCCCAGGCACTGGGTGTGCTGCAAGGAAACGGGATGGGAGTAGCACATGGTGCTGCGTCCAGGGCAGCTGCTAGTGTTGTGGGGATATGCTCGTTCCCTGGTCCTCCTTACCTGGCCTTGATGAAGCAGTGGGCTGCTGTGAGGACCCACTGTGGGCTGATGAGGGAGCCTCCGCAGATGTGCCCTGTGCCTAATTCCCAGGGCCCCTGGATGCTGACGATCCAGGGCCAGGCCCCTGGCTGGGCATCTCTGCCCCCCACGACGCGCCACGTGCCGTAGTGAGCAGCCATGGGCCGGAGCCCGCAGGTCCCTCTGCAACCAGAAACTCATTACTGTCCTGCTCGACTGCTCACTGCTGTTGAGGCTGAAGGTCAGCCATCTTCCCTCCCCACAAGGCGTTGCATGGACAGCAGGGCCAGGGAACCCTGTGGGGTGTGCGTCCATCCGCCCCTGTTTCTGCTTGAGCCCCGTAGATGAGTTGTGCCGGCAGCCTGGGTGCTGGCACGGAACTGAGGCTCCCACATGGGGTTCGGGAAGCTGTGACGTGGCCACGGGGGACAAGCGGGCACCTTCCAGTGAAGCCCATAATGGTTGCCCTAGCTCCCTCCCAGAGCCTCGGGCCACTTACCCACAGCTGTCCCATGTGCCGTGCACAGGCCAGCACACGGCCAGCAGGACGAGGAGGGGGAGCAAATTCATCGCTGCCACCAGTGCAGCAGCCAACGTAGCGCCCGCAGTAGTCACATTGCCCGCGGTGGCCTTGTCCCCGGGGCTGATGTCACAGAGTCGCTGGTTCCGGGTGCTGGGCACGGTGGCCTGTCGGGGGAGGGGGGCAACATGGGGGGTTCCAAGCAGGAGGGGAGGCAGAAGCTGGGATCGGACACCCCCCGACAGCCCCCCGCTGAGTGCTCTGCTTGCGGGATGAGGGTGTGCAGGCCCCGTGGCAGGCAGCAGCACCGGGCTCCGAGCGCTGCCTGCTACCAGCTAGCAGGAACAGCCCAAGTGGGGCATCACAGCCTCTTTGGGGAGTTCACTGCCACCCTGCTCTCTGCAGCCGTTTGCCGCCAGCTCCTTCCCAAAAGATATACACCAGAGATGATAGCTCCTACAGGCAGCATGCACATGTTTGGGTGTTGACCCAATCTGGTTACAGCGGCAGCGGGCAAGCAGTGATGTGCAAGGCAAATAAGCCAAGCGTACCCACGCAGTGTCAACCTTCCTGCACAAAGCGCAGTGAAACGCGGATGCAGCACGGCCCACGCTGGCTCTGTCGGCCACAGCAGCACCCGCTGGCAGGCTTCACGTCCTTGCTGTCTATGAGTTATAGCGCTGTTCTGGGCCAACGCTGACAAGGGCACTTGTGGCGCCTGGTATGCGTGGCCACGGACATGCAACTCTAAGCTCTCAACAGAGAAGGGTGCTCCTGCTCTCAGCCCCACGTGCCATTCTCCATGGCTTTGGTAAATCCTCTGTCAGCCTTGGCAGATTGGCATAGAGTACATCTTCTTTCAGCCTCTCAGGATTGGGATGTGATTCTCTTCTGAGCTGGCTGAGAAAGAATGTCATTCATCTGTTAGGTCCAGATGAGTTCTTGAGTATTAGTCCCTTGGGGCTGTATTTTACCAAACAAATAGCTGGGTTCTCTACTGACCTTGCATGCTGTCTTCTAGGCTCTTGCCCCTGTTTTACTAGCAATGGCAAATACAAATTTGATCCATTTAAAGTTTATTCAAGTGATGTCCTTCCAATTCTGTCCTTACCACGCTGCCCATTTCAACCAGCAAGAACCCAAGAGGTGACTGGAGCAGTACCTAGTCAAAAATTGCAGGACATCTTGCTGGAAAAAGTGCATAACCTATTGTGTGGCTTCCCCTGATACAGTCAGTAACTGCCTTTGTCTTGCTAATTCAGCCTGCAGGTTTCCGTGGGACTCCTCTGTGCTCCAGGGTCTAAATATACCTGCTGGCACAAGTGTTCGCCTTCCTCTGCAGACACCGGGATGATGCCCTCCTCTTAGGAATGCCAGGTAGGCATTCGTTATTGCTGTCATGTGGGTTGTGATCTGTCTCCTGCATCCTGTGAGAGCGCATAACGCGTCAGCTTTCTGCTCAGCATCAGCGAGAGAACACATACCCTTAGGAGCACAGTCTCCTGCTGTTCTCTATCAAGTACAGTGTCAGGCACGGGCTTCCTTGCTGACGTTCATGGTAGAAACCATCGCAGCTGTGAATAGGTGTCTGCACCTGCACAAGGGGTCTGGGCTCCCACTGTAGTCTACAGAAGTTTGTTTGTCGTGGTTTAGGGCGTGACTGATCTTATCTAATAAAAGCTTTTCCTCTAGGACGTGTCAAGCCAGCCTTGAACCCCCTGATTGCCCGGACTGTACGGGAAGTCCAAGGCAAAGGGACTTGGTGTTGACAGCCATATTGTAGACAGGACCTCTGTGTAGATGAATCCTGCTCTTAGTGTTCTGTGTGTGAGTGGACGCTGCTCCAAGAGCGTCCTCTGCCTTGCCTTCGTTTGCTGTATTGCACCCGGAGTAGGAAATGATCAGCCCACAGCTCTTAAGACAGGCCCAGTCTGCAGAACAGTAGATCCAGCTTCCTGCAGAGAGGTGGGGAGCGGCTGCCTGGGCAGCGCTCGCGGGCGAGCATTTGGGGTCTGAACTACATCAGCTGTTGTTTCTATGAGAAAAGGTGGATCATCTGGAGCTGTCCTCCTCCTGTGCTGGCATGCGGGCTGTCTGTCTATCAAAACTCTGAGCTGTTACTGCTGTGTCAGCACGTCCTGTAAATACGCAGTAGCTTTGTTCCAAAAGTGAAATAAAGCCTCTGGCCTACTGAGGTTGGGGTAGCGGGACCGAGCTGCCTGTTAAGTAAAAATACATCCCAGTTGAGTCATTGGTACGCTGTGAGCGTGCCCTTGACTCACAGGAATATAGGTAACACGGCAGAAGGGCAGTGGGGAGTTCTGGCACGTTCCAGCTGTCCCAGCATGCTGGCAATGCCGTTGAACACATCCTTTCTAAACTTGACACAAACAGCTAGCGCTGGCCCCAGCGTCTGCATCAACGGCCAGGTCCAGTGGAGCAATCTGGGCACTGCTTCTGGCTCCTAGTGCCTTAAGGATGAGAAAAGGCGACGCAAGCAGCTCTCTAGTTAATGTCTTTGTCCCAGGATCCCCTGCAGGGCCATGTGCTGGAGGTCTGGCAGAGCCTATTTTCAAAATGCCCTGTATATCTCGTTCAGGGGGCTTGCTGCTTCCAGCAGAGGTGACTAATACTACCAGTTCATGAAGGAGAATAAGGCCTGGCTGCCAGGGACTTGGAGTTGGAGAGGGGTTTGAGTTATTGGCTAGACGTGGGGGTTTGTCTGGGGCTTTGTCTTTAAATGCAGCCCTGACGTTATGGGTCACAGCCTTTGGGTGCTTTCAGTAGCTGCTCATGCTGGATATCATCGCAGGTAGGCAGGTGATTTCACTTTGAGTTTTCCAGAAGTATATGCTTTTTTTTTCTTTTTTATTTTGTCCCCAGGGTGGGATTTGGGGTTCAGTGCATCATTAGTTAAGGATTTTCCAGGTTCGGTTTCTGAAATGCAGAGCCAATGTTGAGACACACAGGCGTAGTGCAGCAACATCTCTTCCAAGAAAGGAAACAGAAGGCATTCACAAAAGCGTAGGACTTCCTTTCTAATTCAAGATGCTCATAATACTCGAGGAAGACCTTTCTGTTACACAGAAACTCCTTGCAAGAATACCGGGAGAAGGACAAGTGCCATCTGCTTCTCTTGACAGAGGAATGGTTACACATCTGTCATTATTATCAAAAGTAACCTGTGGTTTAAAAAAAAAAAAAATGGTTTGAGTGATTTGGGCATCTGTGGCATCTAAAGACTCGTAGCTGTGCTAGTTCAAGGTAAAGCTTTTAGGGAAATTCCTTGGCTTTAGTCTTTTTACCCAAAGCCATAAACTGGCCCAAATCACAGCTTCTTGGAAGCAGAATATAAGATGGGTATCTTGGAACGCACAATGAAGTGCTAGCCCTCTTCCAGGGAGAAGAGCATGATAATCCTTTCCATATGGGATTTAAATACCTCCTATTGTTAAATGTAAACGGCAGGAAGAGAAGAATGGGTCTTTTAGACAGAGTGGTACTTTGCTTGCAGTAAGGGTTTGAAGGTGCCGTGCTGTACAGCATGACACTGGCACAGCCACGCTGAAGGCAAAAGAGGACATCCTGTAAAAGAGGGAGAGATGTGGCCCTGCTCACTCTTTCAGGTACCCACGGCGTAAACCTGCAGACAGCTCCTGTAAAGAGCCCCTCGGAGCAGCAAGGTTGAGCAGCAACCCCATGAGGTGAGGCTGGGAAGGGTGTGGGGTGGGATTCTGGACAAAACTGTGGCTGTCAGGGAGCAACTGGGAGCTTTGACCTTGGGAACTGCACTGTGGCTGAGGAGAAGTGAGGAAGGGTGGGGGCCATGCGAAACTGCTTGGGGTTTTTGTGTACGCTGATGATTTTGTCTGTTCCTGACAGCTGGGTGCAGAGCTTTGGTCCTGACAGCCTCGCCCCTCTGCTGGAGACCTTAAAAGGCTCCAGGAGGACAAGATGCTGCAGGGTGAGGCACTCGCTGATCAAGTGGGCATTACTGCTGAGTGCCTGTTGTTTCCAGAAAGCCACAAGGCTTGTTGCTGCTCTGTGCTCTTCTTGTCTCCCCTAGCACAGCCCCACAGACGTGGAGCTCTGTGTCCATCTGTGTTTGAAGTGTTCTTAATCTTCCTGTGTTCTTAATCTTCCTACTGAGTTTGAGTTTAACTGGTATGATCATACAGAACATACTGCAATAACTGACCAACTCCACGTAATTCATCTTGAATTCAGAAAGCAGTGCCAGCCTTCTCATGAAAAGAAAAACAAGGGGAAAAAAAAAAAAAAAGGTAGTGCTTTCAAAGGAATAATATTTATTTAATTTTAGTGAGTAGGTAGGTCAACAGAGCATGTACATGCCTTTCCTGGTGTCCAGCTATTAATATGAGGGGGTATGATTATGAGAACCTGCTATGATACTCTGGTTTTTTTGCATTTTTACCATCTTTCATGAAAAGAACTACCGAAGGTGGTAGCATAAACTGTATGCGTTTGACAGTGTTTTCTCAGTGGGGAAGTTCAAACCGGTGACTTGCCCGTTATTGCTCCTGTAATCTGTGGCAGAGCTAGGACTTGGAGTGAGTTTACCATGCTTAGTCTTACCATTCCAGAGGATTAAAAGCATTTCCTTGAAGCACTTTCACAAAATAAGACCTGCCCTTCTGAAATAGCTGTTTTCCCAGGAGCTGCACCCGAGCTAAGGCAGATGAGAGAGTCTTGCCTGCTGTCAGCCACCGAGGCTGATGACAGGTCAGCCAGCAGTTTTGGCAAGGACAGAACAAGACAGATACGTATGTTCCTCTGTGCTGATTGTAAATTCTGGAAGGTGTCTTGCATAAAGTGGTCTTCAGGTTTTGCGGGTTGTCGGTTTGGTAGGACCGACTGTGTCTTAAACACAATGGTAATAGCAAAACCTGCAGGCATCCATGTAGGGCATTTTGGATTTCACAGAATCTGCAAGAGTATTGGAACAGTTCCATGTTATGTTGAGGTGCGGTAGTTATAGTGTTATCGGAGGAAAGCCTTGGCAAAGAAGATGAAGATGGCAAAGATACCCAAAAGTGTTACAACCTTTGACAGTGGAAACGTGGCATTTACACTTCATATGAAGTCTACTGTTCTTTTCAAAAATTTACAGAGGACGATTTGCTTTTCCATATCAGAACTTAATGATTTTAAGTGAAAGCTCTCCACTGGGATGTGTAAAAAATGAGCCATGTATGCTGGAAAGAAGAGTAATTACAGAGACTTGATAGTCTTACTCTTGTGTCTTTCAGTTCTCCTGAAAAAGCAGGTGTGGGCTTCTTCACTTGTGTTGTGTAGGGATTTCAAAAAAAGCACCCTTGAAACTTCCGCTGAGATTAAAAGTGGGTGAGACGGATCACGTTTTCCTCCTCTTCCACGATCCTGCTTTCTCTTGGAACTTGTTTTTATCAGTATCATAAATTCTTTGCTTTCACTAGAGCCAAGAGAACATAGGATTTTCATTGTTTTTTTCAGGCCGACCATCTCCTGTCAGACAGAGATATCCATGCAGAAGTGCTCGGTCACAGAGGCCTCGCTGCAAGAGGACTAAGAGGTGGGTGCGTGGTTAGTGATGGTTCTCATCCATGCTTTGGAGGGTTTTCAGGTCGGTGGTAATTAGAGAATAATAGTATGATAATTACTGTGGTAGTCTGAGGGTAGGAGATAGATAAACACAGATTTGGGAGGAGGAGAGGATACCTTTTATCAGCCATTCCATTTTTTGCAAGGCGGCATTTGTGGGTCACGGACAAGATGATCACGGAGGCAATGGCTGAGATTCTGTACTGGAAATTCTTTTGCTCTGGAGCTGAAGCCCCAGTCACCCTCTCACAGTCTTAGTCAGATGACTGAATCTGGAAGCATACAGTTTCTTTTCTCCAAACTGAAGATAATTCAGTTAGAGGGAGAGCCTGTTTGGCAGGTTTAGTAGTTTGGGGGCAGAGGCCAGTTGGGGGCTGGGGCCCTCAGGGGAGGGGGCTGTTTCTGCCCTGTGCCCTTGACCTGGAGCTCCCAGCTGGGAAAGGGCTTTCCAAAATCCTGCTGGAAAGTGCTCCGTAAGAAAAAGCTGCAATGTGAAGATGGCTTCCAAGATGCGCACAAGAGAACTTGACAGAGCTTGACCTCTCCTATGCAAGTGGGTTTGCTGCTAGAAGAAACCAGACCAAACCGGCTGAAAACAAGCAAAGTTGCAACAAAATTGTGTAAACTCAGCTCATAAATATGCCTTAAGCGCACTTGCACAGCGGGTTCGCCTGTACAAATACTCAAAAGTGAATGGTAACAGACGATATCGTGGCCAAAGCCAATAGGTTGAGCAAATTGTAAAAAGGAGTACATGAATAGTCTTAAGACTGCATATAAGGACTGAAGAGTTGTAACACAGCGTCCTTCTCATGCTCCGAGCTGAGAGCACCTTTATTGCTACCGGTAAAAAGGGATTTAGGCTAGCGTGTACTTCTGCTACCTGCCTTTTTTCACAGTACCTGCGCACGAACTGGAAGAAAAGGAAAATGCAAGCAAATCCCTTTTGGTAACAAGAGAGCCAGATGTGGGAGCTGTGGTTGAGCTGGGGGACAGGGAGCACCCCTGGACCAGCCTTGGGGCTTGCTGCCAAGCTGCCTTGCTGCCAGCCTGGGAGAGCTGCCTTCAAATGAGCTCTTCCCAGCAGGACACTGCCCAGGAGTAACTGTGAGGGTTGCTGTTCTCCCTCCGGAAGCATGGCCCGCACCAAGCACAGCCAGAGCTGCGCCTGTGCCAGGAGAAGCCTTCAAGCAGAGCTGGGGCTGATGGTGACAGTTCCCAGCAGCTGTCCAGGTCAGAGAGATGCAGGTAAGATGGCAGAGAGGGGACACCGACTGATGGTCACTTCTCTTGCAGGAACAGGGTTTAACAGCGGGAGGGAGCCAGGGCACAAGGGCCTATGAGGTGAAAAAATGCATCAAAGAGCCAGAGCCCAAAGCAGAGGGAGAAGAGAAATAGGTGCAGGTCCCGTGGCTTTCAAGGTAACATCTGCCCCAGAAGCAGAATAACAGTAAAAGGCATTGGGAGGTCCTGGAGTGACGGAGCAAAGTGCCTGGCAGAGAGAAGAGGCCAGAGA
This sequence comes from Platalea leucorodia, assembly GCF_965183815.1. Classification (NCBI taxonomy): domain Eukaryota; kingdom Metazoa; phylum Chordata; class Aves; order Pelecaniformes; family Threskiornithidae; genus Platalea; species Platalea leucorodia. Next base: position 75,649 of record NW_028121301.1, read on the forward strand.
GACAGGAGACAAGCTAGAGATGGAGGTGAAAAAGATGGCATGTGGAAACTGAGGATGCTCCTGCTGTGCAGGTCCTTGTGAAGACCCTGGTGGCTGAGCAGCTGATGGGGAAGGAGCAGGAACCTGGCTTCTGCTGCAGGTACTTGTGGTGTCACCTGCTGCTGAGGAGCTGACAGGGCAGGAGTTTTTCAATTACTTGTGCGGACGCTAGTGATAGCACTTGCGACTGAGTAGCAGATAGATAGGAAAAGACGCATGGCCTGCTTAGGTGTCAGTGATGTCATTCGTGGCAGGAACTGGCCCGTTGGTTTTTCAGGTGCTTGTGATGTTACTGGTGGCTGAGTAGCTGATAGGGCAGGAGTCTGTCTGTGATTTGTGAAGATGGTTTTTGATGTGCTACGTGCCCGAGAAGATGCTAGGGCAGGCATGGAGAACTGTTTTATGGAGGTGCAATATGCATGGCTAAATAAAGAGAATCAATCCCCTTGGTAATTCTCTGCTGAAGTCTCCTTGCCTCTCTCCTAGGCTGGCAAAGAACTGACTTTTACACAGGTCACCAGAGCAGGACTGCTGCCAAGAAAGATCCCTGCTCTTGGCTGCTCACCTCGACCCTGTTCCTGCTCCCATCCCCATTCCCAACTCCTCTCTCGCTGGATTCGATGCCTAGAGGGCACAGTATTCCCAAGTGCTGGCTTCTGGAGATAAAAGAGGATGCCGATGGAGAAGCACCTTCTCTCCTTTTGCAGTGAGTCTCGCGGTAGGCTTGGGAGCTGAGTGTTTTATACTTTCTGTGAGGAGAAGTGCCTACATGTTTCTGCCTCGGTTCTGCCTCAGAAACTGATTTCCTATCTAGGATGCCTTGTGACAGGCTCAGAAATGGGCCAGAAGGCGTATGAACTGCAGCTCTTGTGGGACACCGCAGAAGCATCTTCAAGGGGAAGTGTGGTCTTTTTTACTCAAAGTCCACTGGCCAAGTTTGCCAGGAAACCAGCTTCTCAACAAGATGACCCTGTTGATGGGGACCGTCAGTGGCAATGCTTGTAATGCCTTGGTTTCCTTGTCTCTCTTGCACGGGATGCTGCACTTGGGAGAAGACAACGTGAATCACACGCAGGCGACCTGAGCCTCTGATGGAGCAGCACTGGAGATGCTCTGTTCCCAGGCATTTTTTTCCCTGAGATCTCTACCTGCTAATTTCATATGCTCAGCAGCTGTAGAAAGTTTCCACCCTTCTGGATCACAAGGGTGCTTCAATAACAGAAGTGTTGAGTTAAAAAATTTCCAAAAACCCCCGAACCCTTCTGTTCTTTCTTGCAGGGTCAAACTCTCTACAGAAATGAGAAGCACCACTTCGAACTGGGTTTGGTTATGATGGCAATTTTATTGTTTTGCTCGTAAATGTCAAGTTTGATGGTTAGCATTCTTTTGATAATGGTTGTCTGCGGCCTTTGATGGTAAATTGCAGGTTGTGGTGGCAAGCTCCGTCATAAGTCCTGAACACTTCTTTCCATAAGCCACGCGCCTGAAACACCTGGCAAAGCGTGAGGCAACATTTGCTGGTGATGCTGCAAATGTTGCTTACTTTTGAGTCCTCGCCTCCAGAGTTCTCTCTGGATTTCTTTTTGTTCTTCACTTTCTTGCGTTTCTTTGTCAATTCTGGATCACCAGAATGCTCGCTTCTGTCTTTTGCCGCTTTCTTTCGGGGTCACTTTCACCCCCCCCTTCACAGGACTGTTTCCTCTTTCTGCATGGTTGTTCTTCATTTGCCTGGCAAGGGCCTGCAGACTCTGGGTGAACTGGCACTGGTGGGAGCGGACGTTGTTGACGTGAGGATGTGCCCAGCTGCCGCTCACCTACCGACCCAGGATGCGAGTCTGCTCTGTGGCCGCTCGAGCCGTGCACACCTTCCCCTCCTGAGCTTCTGCCATTATCAGGGCTGTTCCTCTCCCGTTGGGAAGAGCTGCACAGGTCCCCACTGCCATGCGGCAGCTGACAGTGAGGGCGCTTCTGCGTTTCCGCGAGGGCAATGCGCCTTCGCTTCGGAGGCGGGCAGTCTGGTTGGCTTCTGTTCAGCTTCTCCTCCTCCTCCTCGGTGTCAGAGTGTGCTCTCTTCCTGCCGCGGCGCTGATGGGGAGTTCCTGCAGAGTCCCGTGTTTGTCTCTTCCCTTGGATCCTGGGCCTGTTTTCTCCGCCTTCTTGATTTCTCAGTGCCAGGGTGCCTCCAGAAAATGCCCTCTTCAGCCCTTGATCCAGCTTTGTCATGGAAATGCCCTTTGTCTCTTGGCATTCAGCACCTGCTCCAGGGGTCAAATCGTGGTGCCTGGAGAAGCAACAGTGATCTTAATGTAGGGTTGTTCTTGCAGCCTCCTCATGGCTTCAGTCTCATCCTGTCACTTTCTGGCAGCACTTGATATGACAGGCAGAAGACTGAAGCAGGGCTAGCAGCTGGAAATGAGATCGTGGTCTTCCAGCCATGTCTGTCCCTCTCAGAGCAGTAACTCATCTTAAACCCCCTTGGACCTCCATTTGGCCTCTTTTTGCAGCTAGCCAGTCTCAGGGAGCAGACAGCTAGCAAGTTACACAAGTGCAACAGTTTAGTGCCAGACAAGGAGGGAGAAGGCAGGAGGTGGCGAACTGCAGAAGAGACAGAACTCAACAGGACAAACAGGCATTCTCTCCTAGGCCAGAAAGCAAAACCCACCAGGGGAGAACACCACCGCCAAGGTCAGTGACAGGAGTATCCTGAGCACTGTCGCACACTTGTTATTACCTGGCATAGAAGAGTAAATATGCACGCTGGCAGAGAACCGTCTTGATGTCACAACGATCCACAGAGGCATCGTTCATCTTGTACCAGTGTCCATCGCTGGCCTGCAAAGAAAGGCAGCACTATCTGTAGATGAACTGCAGGGGTTTTAAAGCAAAACCACAGGCAGAACACCACTGAAGGACATGGACACCATACACCAGTGCAGATCACAGAGTTGTCTCCTACCTTCACGAAGCAGTAATAGTGTCCTGCCTGGCAGCCGGAGCCTTCATGTACCAGGACGGCATACAAGGAATAGAGGAGTGGTTCTCCAGGGGCTTGAGACGTGTACGCGGCAAGGTCCAGAGTTTCCGGATACTGCACAACCTAGAGACCAAGAAGACCCCCAAATTATCCTGAGAGTCTTTAGGAAGCAGCCTGAGAAAACCTTGCCAGCAAACCCAGGCTAGAGGCATAGAAACAGATCTTCTCAGTTCATCAAAACCAGGTGTTGCCATGTCATCACTGCAGTGGCAGAAAACTGTTGTTGGCCAAAGCAGCTCTTGACAAGCACAGGAGAGGGCTTCTCTTCACACTGGCACTTTCCTCTTCCCACAAGGGAAAGAGCAAGGCATAGCTATTGCATGGATTTTTCTTAGAGGGCCGCACTCGATAGCCGTTGTGTGCAGACATGAACAACTTCCAAAAAAGGGTTCTCCTTCGGGAAAGGTCTCCTTCCAAGCAGACAAAGTTGCAGTGCACTTGTGTACATACCTTGCTAATCTTTCTGCCAGAGAAAGCATCAAATCTCTTCAAGCAGACTGTCAGGACGTTGGAGGAACGATGTACTGTGAGCCTCTTGGATGCAGTGGCCAGCTGTTCACACCTTGAAACAGGCACAGACCCAACTGTTGCAACCTGTCTTCTCCCCACTCTGCCCCCCACCCCTGTAGGGCTGAGTTAAGGCTTGTTTGGCCCAGCGATCGTGCGCACAGGTTTGCATTTCAGACCCCTGAAGCCCACACGCTCTCACCGAAGGTAGCTTTGGTCTGGGGTGGCTCGCTTTGGAGAGCAGCAGTCTGCAGCCTTTACAAGACAAGACCTAGGCATGACACTGTTCCGAGAGCCGGCAGGGGCTGCTGCTGCTCCAAGGACTGAGGTCTCCTGGCCAGAGACGCAAGCATCCAAAAAGCCTTGGCAATTAAATGGGTGTTTGGTTTCTTGAGGAAGCTGCTGTTGCCAAATCCCTGCCCAGAGCTCCTCCTTGCTTTGGCTCCCCACTGCACGTGGGACCTGTCTTTTCCCTTCTGGCCCGAGGGGTAGTTCAGTGGGCAACTTCCTAGCTAGGAAGGTTGACCACCTCCAGGGCAGACGATGCCAGCAATAAAATTCTCATGAAAGCTTTCCAAATATTCAGGCAGGATAGAAAAAATTACCCATCTTAGAAATGAATGCATTATTTTCCAAGATCCAGATGATTCAGGTGGATTAGTCATACGGGGAAGAAAAAAAAAAGAAAAAACCCCAAGCTGTCTCATGAGTGGGTTTCTCAATTAAGTCAAAACATAACTGGTGCTCCCAGACATGCAATACCCTAACCCAGTATCTGCTAGGAAGATGTCATTAGCGATAATCTTACTTGCTACATTTATAGCCATTTTCGCCATCCAGCTGCTCAGGTTTGACAAAGTCTTCCAGAGCTGCAGTGAGAGTTGAGGCTGCCTGGATGAGAAAGAAAGGAGAGCACTAAGCTCCTGGAAACTCAGAATCCCAAGAAATAGCTGCCTGTGTGGGACCAGCGTTATCCCAATAAGCAGCTACCCCTGGGCGGTACCAGAGTTGCCTGTGGTACGCGTGGTCAAAAGTAGCAAAAGCAATCAACCCCATCCATCCAGCAATCAGACACATATTGAGGGAGTCCAAAGCAGGGTGGCATGACAGTGCCATCCTGGCTGCAGATACCATCCTTACTCTTTGCCCAGCTGACGCCCCTCTGACAGCCAGCACCCAGCGCAGGCAGACCATTTAGAGGGCTTCCAGAGAAGGAGCCCAGAAGCCCAGTTCCCTTCCCATCCACCACCAAGCTCTGGCGTGGCAACAGCCCACAGTTTTAAGTCAATGGAGTTAACTGGAGATAACCTCGGCCCCCTGCAGGGGCCTTGAAACCTTTTGCACCACAATTTCCAAACATCTTACCTGGATATCCAAAGCAATATCAAGGAATGCCTCGTAGGTGTCGGAAACGGCTTTGCAGCTCAAGCACGTTACTGGAAGGCAAAGAGAAATGCTTCTCAGGTTGGGAAGGAGGCTAACTGTGCCCATTTCAATGCCCAACACGTACTGCTTTGGAGACACTGGACACAACTGCTGCGTACTAGAAGCTGTTTACCGCGACCAGAGAAAGAGCCACATACACATCTAAGGGCAGTAATATTTGTAAAAAGTACCTCTCGATCTTAGAAAGCCCCCAAATATTTGATGGATGATGGTAGTTGCTTGAGAAGAGATGTCGAAGCTGGGAAGAAATGGTAAGGCAGAGAGTTATCTCCTCCAAGAGTTTTGCTTTGTCTGAAAACCCTGGGCATCGGGTTTCCTTGATGGGAGTACACCAAGGAGTCCAAAGGGCTCAGGAGCATGGAAGGGGTAATTTGCTTGTGCTTACTCGCTGCTTCCACTCGGACAAGCTCTCTGCATGGCATCGACAGTGTAGCGTAAGAACTCGTGGGCGTCTTCCTGCCTGCCAAGCTGCAAATGTTCTCCTATTCCTAAGAAAGAGGTAGTTAGTAGCTGTCTCCTACAAGAAGGGAAGAAAGCATGTAAAAGCAGCTGAAATGCCTTACGTGTGAGGACACTGAGGACAGCCCTAGGCTGGACGGCCCTGGCTGAAGAATGCAGGACCCCGTTGACGTGCGCTTCCATTATGCACATCATGCAGAAGCCTTGCTGGCGACCTGAAGAGGGAGGGAAGGAGGGAGGGAAGCTTCTCAGGTTAGCAAAATACCCATAGCAATGGGAAACTTAATGAAGATCTTGAAATTAGAAGATAACAGTCTCCAGTCCCCTTCTCCCAAGGTGCCAATGTCCCAAGAAGCCCGGGCCATTTTAGCGCATAGAAAGCTTTCTTCAAGGGGATGCTTAAGTGACAGCAGTTTTCTGTGCAATAAGCAAAGAGAGTTGAACTGGCAGGAACAGGGACCGAGACCCGGGGCCTGAAAGTGGTGCCTTTCTGAAGATGAACACACCTAGATAGGACAAGAGCCTTCTAGGCTTGAGTGTTCAAAGAACGCCACTCAGGGGGCTGACAAAGAAGGGCTGCTTTTCTCCTCAATCAAATTCCAGATGCTGGGAATCCTTGGGAAGTGCCCAACAGACTTACAGGGAGATGTTCATGAAAGTACTCACATGACCGGCTGTGCTCACGCGAGAGCAGGTAGTTGGCCAGAGGGGGTGTGTACGTCAGGCACTGCAGGACGGAGTTGAGGTAGCAGGTATTGCCCAGGTTGTGGAGTCCTGCTCCAGCTCTCTGTCTTTGCTGCCAGTCCATGCAAATCTTCTCCAGGGGAAAGGGGATGCGTTGTGGCAGAGCTGTTCCCTTGGCAAGGACTGTAGGGAAATGACGTTTGAAAAGAGATGAGACGATGCTGTTGTATGAGAGCCTATTTTGAGAGTCGACTTCTGTAGAGGAGCACCCAGATAAACCAGCTCTAACCTCCAACAGAGAAACATCGGGGGAAGCCTAACACTGCCATTGGCATTTCCTGGTTAAGAAAGAGTTTTGGAAAAGAGTCTGCTCCCCTGCTTACTTTGCTGAAAGTCCAACAAACCCACACTCTGATTTCTGTGCCTCGGGCTGCCTTCCTTTCCCTCTAGACTCTTGAACAGGCTTATCAGGTCAAGTCTTCCCTTTTCCTGATTGTAACTTGATGAAAAGAAGCAAGTCCCTAGCCCAGAAGGTAACTCTACTGATGTCAGATCTTTCTAGGAGCAATGTCATCTTTCCAAGTCTTGTACATAGTGGCAGAGGAGTGACAAAAAGCGTTCTTCCTGCGTCTAATCGCAGACACCTGGGTGAGTCTGGCAGCTACCAGGAAATGCCCCGCATTCCCTCTAGGTTGTCAGCACATCCACATTGAGGGATGGGGCACCCGCCACGTCTGTTGCCTTTGGGGATTCACAAAGCCCAAGCCTGCTGGTGAAGGCGTTACTCACCGGAGTCGTTCCCCATTGTGGCCATCGCTTCTTTCAGGAACAGAGGGGAAAGCTTTGGATGACAAAGGATGTCAGGACACGCTCGAGAAAGAGAAGATCAGCGCCAATCCCGTCACCTGATCACAAAGAAATAATTGTAGCTCCACAAAATGATTCAAAGAACCCCAAATGTAACCCACAGAACAGCATCTGCCATCAAAAGTCTTTCAGTGGTACTTGTAACTGCTGCAGAGCTGCAGGCTGATGGCCCTGCTGTCCCTGTCGCCGGACTCCAGTTGACAGCAATTGCCAAGGCCCTTTTGCAAGGCTGCATTGCGTGTCACCTTCTCTGAAGAGGACCTGCTGCTTACCTGCTGCTAGCGTTAGCAGCAGAGCCCTCTGGCTCTCCAGCCCGCACTTTCCCTCCTTGTACGCAGGTGGGACTGGCTTTCAGCCACTACTTTAACGGCTGCCTTTGCCGTGCTCCTTTTCTGTCTCCCTTGCTACCACATCATTCAGGGTGGGCTTCTTGTCATTCTAGGCTGAGCTCAATGCCTCAGACTACACTGCCACCCCGCTACTTAACCTATGCTAGCATATGGTGAAGAAAGAAGAGTTAGCAAATAGGAACTCTAGCCGTAGCCCTGGGCAGCCTGTAAAGGTGTAACAGCTCAGCCTACAGCTCAGAAGGTATAGAGCAGCCTATACTTTTATCCCCTATTTACCTACTCTATGATCTGTCCTGAAAGTCAAATCATAATTACCTTTGAAAGAGGATGGAGGTTGAGGAGAAGTGGGCAGTAAACGATAAATGGTCGGAAAAAAGTAGGCAAGCAAGTAGCAAAGGAAGGAGCCAAGTTATCCCGAAGGCCAGCTCAGCCCAACTGGCTTTTGCTGGCCCGCTTTTCAGGATCCCAAGGCCTGGCCAGGTGAGCTCACAAGCACCGGATGGGTGCCGCATCACTGCCCCTTTGTGACACAGGGCCACACGGGGACGTGTCCCCTCGAGGCCACACAGCTGCCACGGCCTGGGCACCTCCCGCAGCTGGCAGCCGCTGGGCTTCCCCGTGCGCTGCTGGCGAAGGGCTGTTCGCCCACCGGCAGCGCTCCCACCTCTTCCTCGAGCCGCACCAGGCAAATGGATAAAAACCTGCCCAGGTCGGTAAGCGTGCCTGTTCACAGCTTTGGCTGGAACATTGCAGGTGCTGAGGGTTTCTTTTGCACTCTTCCCAGGTACAGGAACAGCATTTAACAGCAGAAGGGAGGCAGGACGGAAGGGCCCATGATGTCAAAAAGCGCATCAAAGAATGGGTGCAGTGATGATGAGAGCAGAAGGAGATGAGAAGGAGATGCAGGTGACCCGTCTGGGACAATGCTTGCGAGGTAACATCTGCCACCCGAACCCAGAGGCAGCCAGAGGCAGTGGGAGGTGGTGGAGTGGGGGAGAAAGGTGCCTGGGAGAGGGGAGAGCAGGGGGAGATGGGAGACAGAGATGGAGATGGAGGGGAAAAAGTCGGGGTGTTGGCAGTGAGGACGCTTCTGCTGTGGAGGTGCTTGTGATGTCACTGGTGCCTGAGGAGCTGATAGGGCAGGAGCAGGCCCCTGGCTTGTGCAGCTGCTAGTGAGGTCATAAACACGAGAGTACGTGATAAGTTGTGAACAGGCCCCTGGCTTGAGCAGCTGCTTGTGATTTGAGGGGAGACCTCATCGCGGTCTACAGCTTCCTCACAAGGGGAAGAGGAGGGGCAGGCGCTGATCTCTTCTCCCTGACGACCAATGACAGAACCCGAGGGAACGGCAGGAAGATATGCAGGGGAGGTTTAGGTTGGGTGTTAGGAAAAGGTTCTTCACCCAGAGGGGGGTGTAGCAGTGGGACAGGCTGACCCTGGAGGCAGTCACGTCACCAAGGCTGACAATATTCAAGAAGCATTTGGACAACGCCCTCAGAGATAGGGTGTGAGTTTTGGGGTTGTCCTGTGCAGGGACAGGAGTGGGACTCAATGATCCTTGTGGGTCCCTTCCAACTCAGGACATTCTATGATTCTGTGATTTCCCAGGTGGATAAGTAGGTGATAGAGCAGAAGGAATCCCCTGGCTTGTTCACATGCTTGCGATCTCTCCTGTGCCTGAAGAGGTGATAGGGCAGGGGCAGGACCTGCGCTGTCCCCGGCAGCTCTGTAGCTGTCGGGGCAGGAGCATGGCGCTGGGCCGTGCAGGTGTTTGGGATGCCCCATGTACGTGAGTAGGGGCTAGGGCTGGAGCAGGCCCCTCCTGTGTGCAAGTGCTTATGGTGTCCGAGGTGCCTGAGTAGGGGATGGGGCAGGAGCGGGCCCCTGGCTGGTGCAGGTGCTTGTGAGGTAGCTGTTGTCTGAGTATGGGACTGGGAAGGAAGGGACGCCTGGTTTGTAACGGTGCTTGTGCTGTCATGGTTCCCTGCCTATGGGATAGGGCAGGAGGAGGCAGTTGGCTTGTGCAGGTGCTTGTGCCGTCAGTGGCGGCTGTAGCTACTAGGGCAGGAGGAATCTCCTGGCTTCTGCAGGTGCATGTGATGTCATAGGTGGCTGAGCAGGTGATAGGGCAGAAGCAGGCACCTGGCTTGTACAGCTGCCTCTGATGTCACTGAGGGCTAAGTAGCTGACAGGCCAGGCCTATGCACCTGGCTTCCACAGGTGCTTGTGATGTCCTAAGTGCTTGCATAGGTGAGAGGTTAGGAACAGGCCCCTGGCTTGTGCTGGTGCATGTGTTGTCCTAGGTGGTGGAGGAGGTGTGAGGGCAAGGGCCAGCCGCTGGGTTGTGCAGCTGCTTGTGAGGTCATCGGTGCGTGATTAAGTGATAGGGCAGGAGCTGGCCCCTGGCTTGAGCAGGTGCTCGTGATGTCACATGATGGCAAGGAGATGCTAGTTCAGGAGCAGGTCCCTGCCCAGTGCAGCAGCTTCTGTGGTCACTGGTGGCCGAGCCGTTGGTAGGGCAGGAGCATGCAGCTGGCTTGTGCAGGTGCTTGTGATGTCATATGTGCTTGAGTAGGTGATAGGTTAGGAACTGGCACCTGGCTTGTACAGCTGGTTGTGATGTCACTGGTGGCTAAGTAGCTGATTGGGTATGAACAGACACCTGGCTGGTGCAGGTGCTTGTGATGTCAGGGGTGGCTCTGCAGCTGTTAGGGTGGGAGTATGTGCCTGGCTTCTGCAGGTGCTTGTGATGTCACTGGTGACTGAACAAGTAGGCACCTGGTTTGTGCTGCTGCTTACGTTGTCACTGGTGGCCAAGGAGCTGATAGGGCAGGAGAATTCACCTGGCCTGCGAAGGTCCATGTGAGGTAAGGGGTGTTTCTCTAGGCATTGGGGCAGGAGCATGCAGGTGGCTTCCACAGGGGCTTGCGGAGGTTTCAGAGCAGGAGCAGGCCGCTGCCTTAGAATGACAGCACCACAGAATATGTCAGGTTGGAAGGGAGCCCTGGGGATCATCGAGTCCAACTCCCTGCTCCTCCCCGGTCTACCTAACACTGAACCATATGACTAAGAGCGTCGGGCAGATGCTCCTTGAACTCTGATAGGCTTGGTGCTGTGGGCACTTCCCTGGGGAGCCCGTTGCAGGGACCGAGCACCCTCTCAGTGAAGAACCTTTTCCTAATGTGCAATCTGACTTCCCCTGACGCAGCTTCATTCCGTTGCCTCGTGTCCTGTCGCTGGTCACCAGAGAGAGGAGATCAGCACCTCCCCCTCCGCTGCCCCCCCCGAGGAAGCTGTAGACTGCAATGAGGTCACCCCTCAGCCTTCTCTTCTCCAGGCTGAACACACCAAGCGACCTCAGCCGCTCCTCGTAAGTCTTGCCCCCGAGACCCTTCACACTCTTGGTTGCCCTCCTCTGGACACACTCCTAGTTTGATGTCCTTCTTATATTGAGGCGCCCAAAACTGCACCCAGCGCTCGAGGTGGGGCCGCACCAGGGCAGTGTAGAGTGGGACAGTCGCCTCCCTCGACCGGCTAGCGGTGCTGTGCTTGATGCACCCCAGGACACGGTTGGCCCCTCTGGCTGCCAGGGCACGCTGTTGACTCCTGTTCAACTGGCCATCAACCCAAACTCCCAGATCTCTTTCCGCAGGGCTTCCCTCCAGCTTCTCGTCCCCCTGTTTGTATGGATAACCAGGATTACCCCGTCCCAGGGGAGAATCCAGCACTTGCTCTTGATAAACTTCCCGTGGTTGGTGATTGCCCGGCTCTCGAGTCTATCCAGATCTCTCTGGAAGGCCTCTCTAGCTTCGAGGGAGTCCACAGCTCCTCCTACTTTACTATCGTCAGCAAATTTACTTCATGTACATTTGACTGCTGTGTCCGGATCATTCATAAAAACATTAAAGAGCACTGGCCCTAAAATGGAGCCCTGGGGAACCGCACTCGTGACTGTCCACCAGCCTGATGTAAGCCCATTTACTCTAACGCTTTGAGCCCCTTATGGTCCCCAAAGCCTCATTTTGAGGGGCCAAATCCTCCTTGTTAGGGTCCAAACCTCTCTTTTCTTACCCATAGCCTTTCTTCAGGGCTCACAGTTTAATTTTGAGGGTCTAAAGCCTCATTTTTTACTGCGTCCGGCTCTGGAGTCCTCAGCACAGGAAGGACATGGACCTGTTGGAGCGGGTCCAGAGGAGGCCCCAAAAATGATCAGAGAGTGCAACACCTCTGCTATGAGGAAAGACTGAAAGAGCTGGGATCGTTCAGCCTGGCAAAGAGAAGGCTGTGGGGAGACCTTATGGCAGCCTTTCAGTACTTAAGGGGGGCCTGCAAGTAAGCTGGGGATGGTCTTTTTAGAAAGGTCTGCTGCGACAGGACAAGGGGGAATGGTTTTAAACTAAAGGAGGGTAGATTTAGACTAAACCCAAGAAAAAAAAATTTTCCCGATGAGGGTGGTGAAACACTGGAACAGGTTGCCCAGAGAGGTGGTAGATGCCCTGTCCTTGGAAACGTTCAAGGACAGGCTGGATGGGGCTCTGAGCAACCTCATCTAGTTGAAGATGTCCCTGCCCATTGCAGGGGGGATGGACTAGAGGACCTTTAAAGGTCCCTTGCATCCCAAAGCATTCTCTGATTCTATGATTTTTAAGGCAGAAAGCCTCATTTCTGTGGTCCAGAGGCTCAGTTTTAGTTTGCGAAGTCTCCTTTTTGGAGTCCAAAGACACATTTTTGCTTTCCAAAGCCTCATTTTCAGGCTCCAAAGTGGCATTTTTAGGACCCAGCCCGTCATCTTTTGCTCTGACTGAGCAGACTTGTCTTCAGCGATGGCCGTCTGTCAGAACAAGGGTGCCAATGGGCACTGGCCATGCCTCGTTGCACACTGCTGGAGTGTGCCTTGCAGCTTCCAGCTCGCTGCACCTATTCCCGTGGCACGCTTGTTGGAAACCTCCTGTATTAGCAGAGCATTCAAAATGTCCCGATGCTGTTACTCCTTGGCTTTTTCTTCTCTTTTTGGGGAGGCATGTGAAGAAAAGAGAAAAAGAGTTGAGGAATAGCTAAAACACATGCCTCAGGTTTTATGAGAACACCAAAACAAATGACCTGACCCGTCATCTGCTGTGCCCGAATTGTTGCCATTTTAAGGTCAGGATCTTTTAAAGATGCCTGGAAGGGCCTCAGCTGATTAAGGAAGGAAAAAGGAAAGAATCTTTGATCTCATTGGATCAGGGATGTAGCGAGTGCTTTTGGACACAAGGCCTGTTGTGCCACTGACAGTCATTCTGGCTGAGCCGGTGTTGTCCTGGCCTCCTGCAGGATGGTGTGTGTTTCCGTAATGCCAGGAGCTTTGGAGGGTTCTCCCGTGTCATTACAGACTAAAAGTATGATTATTACTGTGGTAGTCTGAGGATATGAGGGAAACACAGATTTGGGGCCATAGGATATTTTTTATTTTATTAGCCGTCCCATTTTTTGCAGCGCAGTGCTTGTGGGTCACTGAGAAGACGATCATGGAGGTGGTGGCTAAGATTCTGCGATGGAAATTCTTTTGTTCTGGAGCTGAAGCCCCAATCACCCTCTAACAGTCTTAGTCAGACGACTGCATCTGGTCATACACAGTTTCTTTTTTCCAAACTGGCGAGGATTCAGTTCGAGGGAGAGCCTGTTTGGCAGATTTAGTAGTCTGGGGACAGAGGCCAGTTGGGGGCTGGGGCCCTTGGGGCTGGGGGCTGTTTCTGCCCCGTGGCCTTGGCCTGGCGCTGCCAGCTGGGAAGGGGCTTTCCAAAATCCTGCTGGAAGGAGCCAGATGTGGGACCTGTGGCCGAGCTGGGGGACAGGGAGCACCCCTGAACCAGCCTCAGGACCTGCTGCCAACCTGCCTTCAGATCAGCTCTTCCCAACAGGAGACTGCCCAAGAGTAACTGTGAGGGTTGCTGTTCTGCTGCTGGCAGTGGGAGGCGGTGGAGTGGGTGAGGAAGGTGCGTGGGAGAGGGGAGAGCAGGGGGAGATGGGAGACAGAGATGGAGATGGAGGGGGAAAAGCCGGGGTGTTGGCAGTGAGGATGCTTCTGCTGTGCAGGTGCTTGTGATGTCACTGGTGGCTGAGGAGCTGATAGGGCAGGAGCAGGCCCCTGGCTTGAGCAGGTGCTTGTGATGTCACTGGTGCCTGAGGAGCCGATAGGGCAGGAGCAGGCAGGTGTGAGCAGCCATAAAGGTGACTGCTTAGAAGGGGAAATGCCTGAGCAGGAGAACGTTCCTGCGAGCCCGGGAGCTGTGAGCCTGGCGATCAGAAGCATCCCTGAAACGTGCAGCTGGCCGCTTTGCAGCACAGCTAGGGACCGAGAATCCAGGCACCTCCAGATCATCTCGGAGGTGAGACTCTGTCTATCACATTATTGTTCCCCCTTTTGGAGTCGGTTAGGTTTATCCACCCACCTCGGGGATGGCTGGGTCCTCTCTGGGATCGGTTTTTCCTCCCCTCTGGGATGATGCTTTGGCCCTTTCTGAAATCTAATTGACTTTATACCAGTATTAGATCTCCATATAAGTAATCCATCATCAAATATCTGCTGCTATTTGGAGGATAAATTCCCTCCCTAGTGACAACTTTTTAATAACCTGGTTGTTGCTGTTCTATTGCTTATTCCTAAAAGATTGATTCTTGCTATACGATTGTTTGGTTTTTTTACTGACTGCTGCCATCCTATTAATTGATGCTCTGCCACTGATTGCTGAGAGAAATGGGAAGCAGGTCTATGCCCTGGAGCTCCCCAGGACTCCTCCCAGGCATCTGCCCCAGTGTTTTGTCCTGCTGTGGAGGGAGCTGAAGTCCTGGGTAGCAGCCCCAGACTGCACCAGGGGAGATACCTGAAGAGTTTGGTGCATGTCGGAGGCACTCTGGAACTCCTCGCAGGGATTTCCCAGAGTCTTCTGGTTTCCTCTGGAGACAAGTGAATTCCCAGGTAGCAGCCCCAGAATCTTCTAAGGTGGCTACCCAAAGAGCATTGTGCGTGTTGGGGACAGGTCTGTTCCTGTTTTTACTTCAGGACTTTTCCCATACATCTAACGGAGTGTTTTCATTTTCTTTACAGACAGCTAAAGTCCCAGGTAGCTGCACCACAATGTTCCTAGTTAGTGGCAGAGTTTTCTTTGTCTTGGAGGCAGGCCATGCCTGATAGCTCCTCAGGAATCCTCGGAGGAATCTCCAGAATGTTTTGGCCTCCCCTGGAGACAGCTGAATTGAGCAGGTAGCCGTCCCAGACTTTTCCAAGGTAGCTCCCCAAGGTGTTTTGTGTATGCTGGAGGCAGGCCCATGCTCGGTAGACCTCTGGGAGTCCTCCAAGGCAGCATGGGAGTGTTTTGCCTTTCCCTGGAGCCAGCTGAAGTCCTGGATAGAAGACACATATGATGCCTAGTTGGTTACTTGAAAGGTTTTGTTCATGTTGGGGGCAGGTCCATGCCTGGTAGCTCCCTGGGAATTTTCCCAGTCATCTCTAGGAATGTGTTGGCCTCCCCTGGGGACAGCTGAATTTTGCAGGTAGCAGACTCAGATGCTACAAGGTTGTTAGTTGTAGAGTTTTCTTAAACTTGAAGGCAGGTCCATGCCCGGTAGCTTCCCAGGGACTTCCAAGCAGCTCTGCAATGTTTTGGCCTCCCCTGGAAATGGCGGAATTTTGAAGGTAGCAGCCCCAGAGTCCCCCACAGAAGCTACACAAAGAGTTTTGCCTCTGTTGGAGGCAGTTCCATGCCCTGTAGCTCTCTGAGACTCCTCCCAGGCAGCTTTGGAGTGTTTGGACTTTGCCTGGAGACAGCTGAAGTCCTCAGTAACAGCCGCAGCCTCGTCCTAGGTAGTTACCTGAAGAGTTTTCTTCATGTGTGAGGCAGGTTTATTCCCAGAAGGTCCCCGAGACTCCTTCCAGGCATCTCCAATGTCCAGTGTTTTGGCTTTGTCTGGAGACAGGTGAATTCCCCGGCAGCAGCCCCAGACTCTTTGAAGGCTGTCAAGGAATGGTTACATCTTCCTATGAGTACTTGTGATGCCATCCTATATGCCAGTACCAGGGATGGAGGATTGGGAATCACCAGGTTATCCGGTCTGATACCCAGTATACAAGCTCGAAGACTGCATAGACTTGCTCAGTCTTCAGATGAAACAATAAGATCTGTGGTACGAGAGGAGGGGATTGAGAAGGATTATGAAAGGTTATGGATTGCAGCAGAAGGAAATAAAGAAAAGATACCTTCTATATGGGACCCAAGGACGGTCATGGTAATATCTGAAACAGTGGGCGAGGAAAAGATCTTGGAATGGGAATTGCCACCACCTAAAATTACCTTTCCGAGACCGTGTGACTGGAGAAAACAAGAATTTATTAATTGGACCAAGCTTGTCTCCCAGGGTCGGGGTATTTCCAACTTTGAAAAGGATAAGACCAGTAATTGTTGGCTGGGATCTTACAGAGGCATTCCACACAGAAAACTTATAACTGCATTACAATTACGGGCGAATGTCTACCCTACAAGAGAATTTTTGTCGAGAGGAAGACAGGACTCTCAGAATAAATCATGTAGACATTGTACTGCAGAATCTGAGACCTGTTCGCATATTATTGGATACTGCCCGGTAGTGCAGGAGGCCAGAATTAAAAGACATAATTATCTTTATGAATTATTGATGGCCGAAGCGAAAAAGAAGGACTGGGTGGTGTTCCAAGAGCCGCTACTAAGGGATACTCAGAATGAATTGTATAAACCTGATTTGATCTTTGTTAAGGAGCAACAAGCTTTGGTGGTAGATGTCATGGTGAGGTTCGAGAGCAAACAGACATCTCTCTCTCAGACGCAGCTGCTGAGAAAGTTCGAAAGTATCAACATCTGAAGGAGGAAATTCGAGAGCTGACGAATGCAAGTGACATCAAGTTTGTTGGGTTTCCCTTGGGTGCACGTGGGAAATGGCATCAAGGCAACTATGAATTGTTGAAGGACCTTGGACTCTCTGGTTCCCGACAAGAGAAGGTTGCCTGTCGTCTATCAAAGAGGGCACTATTCTCATCAGTGGACATTATACATATCTTTGTAAGCCAAGCTCGGACGGGTTTAAGATTGGAAATGTCATGAATTGTAATGAATTTTAACTGATTGTATTTATTGTTATACTGACTGTCAATAAATTGATTCCTTTTATCTATCTGTAGAGGCGAGAGCCAGACCCCTGGGAGAAGGAGAGGCCATCGTGGCGGGAGCTTGTGCCGAGGGCTGATTTAGTAGGTATAGGATATAGTATGCTGGGACTATAAGGAACTTACATCATGACGCGCCATATTCTAAATTTACCATCTGTGACACTTAATTCCTGACCTTTGCCAAGGTGGACAGGCCACCTTTACTTAACCCGGAAAAGGAGCATGTATACTTGTATATATGTTCGATAAATAGCTACGCAAAGAGCATTGTGTATGTTGGGGGAAGGTCTGTGCTCAGTAGCTGGGTGGGAATTCTCCCAGGCACGTTCAGGATTGTCTTGGCCTCCTCTGGGGAAAGCTGAAGTCCCAGGCAGCAGCCCCAGACTCCTCCAAGGAAGCTCCCTGAGGTGTTTTGTCAACGTTGGAGGCAGGTCCATGCCTGGTAGCTGCCCGATACTCCCCCCAGGCAGCTCCAGGAGCATTTTGGTTTCCTCTGCAGACAGATCAAGTCCCAGGCAGTAGCCCCAGACTTTCTAGAGTAGCTACCCAAAGAGCATTGTGTATGTTGGGGGCAGGTCCATGCCTGGTAGCTCTTCTGGACCTCCCACAGGCAGCTCTGCAATGTTTTGGCCTCCCCTGGAGACCACGGAATTTCACAGGGAGCAGCCCCAGACTCCTCCAGGGAATCCACCTGAGGAGTTATAGCAATGTTGGAGGCAGGTCCATGCTCTGTATCTTGCAGGTATAGGAGCAGGGATTTGGACTCGGTGATCCTTATGGGTCCCTTCCACCTCAAGGTTTTTCTATGATTCTATGATGTGCAGACAGGTAGGATGCTGAAGATGATGTAATTGCATCTAAAATCAATAACTCGTGGATGCAGCCGCACCTACTACCTTCAATATCTGGTGCAGTTTGGAGCATCACCTTTGGTTAAAGTTCTCTAATCCTTGCCCTTAGAACACCCTCTAATTTGTCACTTTGAACACTAACAAACGTGGCTGAGGAGGGTGACCTTTTTCCAGGGGTTCAGTGACTTCTCCTCAGGTTTCAGCACACAGTTTGGGAGACAAGCCAGAGCTGCTTTACTCCTTTTAGATGCTCATCAGACATGACCTGAGGTTTGTGAGCATTCCCACACTGCTGCCCAGCTGCACAGAGGCTTTTCTCCACGGCACTGACATAGCACTGGATCTCGTCTGGTGTGGAAGTCTTGGTCTCATGCCCTTCCCACTGACAAGTGCAGATCATCTTGTGTACTCAGTAGCCCTTGCTTTATGATTCTGTGATTTTTCTGAGGAAGGTTTCTTAGCTCTGCTGCAGGAGATGGGTACAATGCAAATGAAGTAGATGTGTTTCAGATGCGCTGTTTCTTCAAGGGCACTTCTGGCAGGGGTAGAAAGAGACCATGGTTATCCTGACCCAGTGGATTCCAGTGGATTCTGTGTTCCCTCTTGTGGTTTTCCCTCTGAGGAGGATCAGGTGATGAAGAAAGAGACGTGTTTTCATCACAGATGGCTAGCAGCTAGGCTGTCAGTGTCTTTCTATTGCATTTGCCTTGCCACCACTGACTCAAGCAGGAACCGTTTTTTCTTCTTCATGTGGAGACCTAGTGGTCTGACATCTTCTGAGGGGCATGCCATTTTAGGAGTCCTTCCCAAGGAGGGCAGCAGGGGTCGCAGAGCACATGACCTCAGAGGGCCAATGGAGACAACCGATGTCCATTTTCTGTTGGGGTGTAGTTTTCCCTTGTTTACTTCCCAGAAGTCCCCATGTTGCTGCACATTCTTTGGATCAAGTTTACCCCACTGAATCATCAGGTGTAGGCATGACTTTTAAAGCTCAGCCAACCCCAACACGTGTCATTCCTCATGCTTTTGCTTTCCATAGCTGCACTCGGAAGAGCTTGGAGAGCGTGGAATAGAGGTGGATGCCAGACAGATGTGCCTCCTAAGAGACCCCCACTTTACTCTCCACCCTGGCAGAGCCAGGAGGAGCCCTGGCCAGCAAGCGGAAGGAGAGGTATGAGGCAAAACCAGGCTCAAAAGCCCTGTTGCAAGGCATCACATGTGCAAAATCACTTTCTGATGCAAAACCAGGGTAGACGCACACAGGAACTGCTCCGCAGTCTGCTGTGACATTAACTGTGAAATTAGCAAGGCTGCTTCTTTTTAGGCATGGCTTGTGCCTCTTTCAGCTCAAAATGACCATGTTTAGCAATGCTGTGCCCTGCCGAAGTAGAATGCAGCTGGAGAGGAGTTGGGAAGGGGGATGTGAGCAGGAATAGCGTCCAGGTGAGCAGCAAACCCCAGGTATCTTCCATGGAAGCCGTCCTGCTCTGGTCACCCTGCGTGGTTAGATGTCTGGTCAAGAGGACAAACCTGGCAGCATTTTCCTTCTGTACCTGGTGCGGTCACAAGTCAAGCAGTTAGCCTGGCCATTTTCATTATGGAGACGTCCTAAACGAACCCTTGCAATGCTCTGAAATAGAAAAAGCCATCCTCCTACCTAATAAGCTAAGTAGTGGTGCACATGCAGTCATGATTTCCAAGTAGTCAGGGACTGGTAAGGGCGATACCCCATTAGCAGTCAACAGAAAAGGCAAGGCTGCTTCTTTATAAAGATATTGATTTATAATAATACAATGGTATTTATAATAAAAATTGTCAGCATTATAATGATAATAATTATCCACCTTTAAAATGATAATTATTCACTGTTCATCAACCTATTCCTTTACATTTGTGGCTGGGCAGAGTGTTTTTGCTTTCAAACAATGCCAGTTTGAAAACTAACATTTCTGGTCAGCTGTAGTTTTCTTGTTGGGTTTGGGTTGGTTTGGGGAGTTTTATTGTGTGTTGGTTTTGTTTTTCCTGAGAAGAGCTGCTTTTGTATTGCTGCAAATTAAGTGGCTGGTTTGCAGGACACATGGAGGAGGAATCCGTATTGTAATAAAAGAGTTTTGGCTGGCAAGACAAAGAGGTCCCAGTTTGGGGAGTCCTTCTGCATCGTTATGAAGGATTACCAGAGCAGGGCAGCAAGGAGTCAACATTAGCAACTCGATGTTACTGTTGCTTAACCTGAGAGCGATTCCTGAGGTTGCGGGGGCTTTGGCCCAGCTCCAAAAAGGTGGGGAAAGTGAGGAAACAGTCAGGAGTTAAGACAGCTGACTTCTCCTGAGAGATGTCATTTGGTTCTGGCAAAGGGA
This sequence comes from Platalea leucorodia, assembly GCF_965183815.1. Lineage (NCBI taxonomy): Eukaryota > Metazoa > Chordata > Aves > Pelecaniformes > Threskiornithidae > Platalea > Platalea leucorodia. Next base: position 95,421 of record NW_028121301.1, read on the forward strand.
ATCTCTGCTAGCAAGGATGGTCATCCCTTGTGATTGTAACAAAATGGAAATGACTCCCAAGTTCCTGCCCTTCCTCCTTAATACAGGAGCACATTTTCGTGCTTTCTTCTGGTCAAATTACTCAAGCCCTTGAGAGAGACTTCCTTCTGTGGCTGATGGCAGAAGGAGATGGGGGAGAAGATGGAGCAGAAGATTCTCGGGAGGACCGAGCTTGGATGCAAGTTACAAAATCTTGGATTACATAAAAAGTTTGGCATAATGGTACGTGCAACAATAACTGCAATGATATCTCCATCTGCAGTGGTACCTGCCTCTGCAGTTGTATCTGCATCTGCAGTGGCATTTGCCTCTGCCGTGTAACCTTAATCTGTAATGGTATCTGCAGCTGAAATGGCGTCTCAAATGGTGTCTACATCTCCAATGGTAGCTGCAATGGTATCTGCATCTGCAGTGGCATCTGCGTCTGCCTACAAGTTACAAGGTACTCAATCTTGGAATATAACCTGCACTGCATAATATTCTTGCCTTCTTTTTAGTTATTTATTTTTCTGTTTATATTTCACCTTTTGGGAAGAAAGCAAACATGGACGGGGTTATTTTGGATTAAGAGAGAAGGTGTCATTTTGACCAGAACTTCAGATTCCCAAAGTTGTTTGGTTTTTTTCTTTTTACTTTTGATTTTTGCAATCAGACACACCTGTATGCTCTGGCTGCTCCATTTCCCAGCCCCTGGGGCAGCGGGAGCATGCTGACCAATAGCACTGGCTGCCCCTGCTTTTACTGTTTTCTGTGTTGCCTGGCTCATGCCCGTCCCCCGCTGCTGAGGAAGCGGCGTCTCTGCAAAGAGCAAGGGCAGAGCGTGTTCTGCAGCGGGGTCTGGAGATACAGACGCTGTGGTTGTTGGTGGCTCCTTACCCGCTTCTGCAACAGGGTTGGGGCAACTCTAGTCGGGTCCGTGTTGGAGCCGTTTGAGTGTCGGAGGCAATGAAGGGATTTCTTTGGTCCCTCCCCAACAAAGGCAGCGTGGGCTGGGAGTAAGAGTGTTGCAGTGGTCAGGAGGGTGTTTTCTTCCTCACAGAGACGAGCGTGCCTCCTGTACGAGCAGGACCCAACCTGCGAATCCCCAGCAGAAGGTTTCTTGAGCAGCGCTGTGCCCCCTTCCCCCAGCTCTGAGCTCCTCGGCCCCTGGGGAGGCAGGAGGAGGGCAGGGACTGTGAGAGCCGGAGGCAGAGGCCAGGAGAGGGGATGGGGGAGCGGGGTGGAAGGTGCCATTGCTGGGGTGCGGTGAGGTCACTTGCGTGGGAGGAAGCTGATTGGTCGGGAGCAGCAGGTGGCAGTGAGGTGCTCAGTGCCTGCCAGTGACAGCGCAGAGAGGAGGGAGCTGGGGGGCAGAGGAGAGGCCGGTTGGGGGGCAGGCAAGGGGCCAGCAGCGAGGGGAGGGCTGGGGTGGGGGCTGGTGAGGTCACTTCTGCCGGAGATGCTGATAGGGTAGGAGCAGGCCCGTGGCTTGGAAGTTGCTTGTGAGGTCACTTCTGTCCCTGCAGGTGATAGGCCAGCAGCCGGCTTGTGGCTGGGTGGGTGTTTGTGAGGTCCCTTCAGCTGGAGCTGCTGCTAGGCCGGCAGCAGGCTGGAGGGGCATTGCCGGGTCTCTCCTCTCCACTGTGGCCCGTGGTGTCTTCTCCTCCTGCCCCCTACCAGGACGAAGAGCCTGGCTGAAGGTCCTGCCGGGCTGCGAGGAGCCCTGGAGCCCTCTCCTGCCCGGGCTGAGCCGCCCCGTGCCCTCGGCCTCTCCCTGGGTGGGCAGTGCTCCCGCGTCCTGGCTCCAGCTGGTGGATGTCTGTCCTGTATCGGGATGGGGGGGACGTGAGGGTGTGGAGGGAGGAAGCCCCATATGCGGCACAGTGTCGCATATGTGGTCTGACCTGTGCTGAGCAGGGGATAATGCCCCGGTGTGCTGTGTGTGTATCTGTAATGGTGTCGCTGTCTGCATCGGCATGTGGAATGCTGTCGATATCTGCAATGGGATCAGTATCTGCAATGGCCTCTGCATCTGCAATGGTATTTGAATCTGCCGTGGCATCTACGAAGGTATCTGCATCTGGAATGCTGTGTGTGCAACCGTACCGTTGTCTGCAACTCTCCAGTGCAGATGGTGTTGCAGGTGCAGATACTATTGCAGATAGCGTTGCAGCTGCAGATACGATCGAAGGTTCGGATGCCATTGCAGATAACATTGCAGATGCAGGTAGTATTTCAGAGGCGGGTGTCACTGCAGGAATCACTGCAGATGCAGAGGCAACTGCAGGTGCTGTTGCAGATGCCAGAAGAGATGCAGATTCCATTGAAGTTACAATGGCAGATGCAGATACAATTTCAGATGCAATTGCAGGTGTGGGTATTGGTGTCTCTGTGTTAGTATCGGTGTCTGTAGTGGTAACTGTACGAGTACCTGCATGTGTAATAGTGCCTGTATCTGAATCTACAGTTGTATTTGTCTCAATGTCTACAATTGTATTTGTCTCAATAGCTTAACTTGGAATGGTAACTCTGTCCCTTGGAGAATGGACTCTCATTGTATCTGTACGTCTATGTGCAATTGTATCTGTACTTGTAATTGCATCTGCAGTGGTATTTGTGTAATGGTGCCCGGGAGTGCACTTCTGTACTGTTTAATTATATCTTTATCTGCCGTTGTATCTGGGACTTTATGGACTTTGTGCCTGTATCTGCAATTGTATCTGAAATTCCATGGGCATCTGTATCTGTAATTATACTGGTTTATGCAGTGGTATGGATGATGGTGCTGGTACCTGTGGTGGTGATGGTGCCAGTAGTATCTGTGCCTCTAATGCTATCTCTGTCTGTGCCTGTAACTGTGCCTGTAAGTGTACCTGCATAGGGAATGGTACCTGTACCTGCACATGGACTCGCAAGGGTTTCTGTAGGTGTCTGTGTATTTGGTTTCTGTATGCGCGTGAGTCATTCTCTCGCTAGCTGCAATAGTATCAGCACGGCTCTCTCTAATGGTCTCTGTACCGCTGACGGTCTGGGTATGGGTGTGACTGCCTGTAATGGTATCGCGGTCTCTGTACTGGTATCAGGAGCTGTAAGAGTAGTGGTAGAGGCATCTGCAATGGTACTGGTACCTGCCTGGGTAAGTGCAATGCTGTCGATATCTGCAATGGGATCAGTATCTGCAGTGGCATCAGCAATGGTTTCTTCAATGCCAGTGGCACCTGCACCTGAAGCGTTATTTGCCAATGGCATCTACAGGGTTATCAGCAGCAGTATGTGCATCTGGAATGGTGCCTGCCCTGGTGTTTGAACCTGCAATGCCATCTGCCAAGGTATCTGCATCTGGAATGCTGTGGGTGCAACTGTGCTGTCATCTACAACTCTCCAATGTAGACACCATTGCAGATGCAGAAACCATTGCTGATAACATTGCCAATGCTATTGCAGATGCTGGTGCTGTTGCAGATGCCATTGCAGAAGCAAATACAATTTCAGATGCAGTTGCTGATGGAGATGCTGTTGAAGGTGCAGGTGCCATTGCAGAAACCATTGCAGGTGCAGATACCATTACGGACACCACTGGCTGTTCAGGTGCCATGTCAGACACCACTGCAGATGCCGATGCTGTTGCAGCTGACGTTGAAGATTGCTTTGAAAGATACCGGGATCGATGGCGCTAGAGATAGCGTTGCAGATGCAGATACCTCTGTAGATGGCCTTGCAGGTACAAGTACAATTTCAGATGCAATTGCCGATGGAGATGCTGTTGAAGATGCAGATGCCTTTGCAGATACCAGTGCAGATGTAGATATTCCCTGTGTCTTCAGTGGTATGTGTATCACTACCTGGATGTGTAATGGTACCCCTAGCAGGAATGAGATCAGTGGCTGTACGTGTATCTATAGGTGTAACTGAATGTGTACTTGTGTCTGTGGCTCATCTTGCATCTGTGATCGCATGTGCAGTTCTGCCTGTATGTGCCACTGTATCGGCAATTGTATCTGTGATTTCATCAGTATCTTTCTAATGGTATTGGTATCCGTAGGCGTATCCGAAATGGCATTGTCGATGGTATCTGCAATGTCACCTGCGACGGCATCTGCAACGGCCTCTGCATCTGCAATGCTATCTGCAGCTGCAAAGGTATCTGCAGGTGGAACAGCATTTGTAATGCTGTGAGTGTCTGCTGTAGCCTCTGCATCTTCAGTGATACCTGCATCTGCAACGGCGTCGGCATCCCCTCTTTTGTCTTCACCTGACTTTGCATCAGCAATGGTTTCTGCAATGGTTCCTACAGTGGTATCTGCATCTGAAATGGTGTCTGCATCTGCAGTGGTGTTTGCTTTGGTGTCTGCACCTGCCGCATTATCAGGAATGTGATGTGCATCTGCAAAGGTCTATGCAATGGTTTCTGCAATGGTATTTTAATCTGCAATGCCATTTGCAATGGTATCTGCATCTGAAACGGTATCTACATCCGCAATGGTATCTGTAACTGCTCTGGCATCAGCAGTGCTCCCTGCATCATCGATAGCCTTTGCAATGATACCTTCTGCTGCAATGGCATCTACATCTCCATCTGCAATCGTATGTTCACCTGCAACGCTATCTGCAATCGTATTTGCACCTGGAATGGCATCTGCAATGGTCTGTGTGCAGGTATGTGAAATGCAATAGCATCTGTAATGTCCTTTGCATCTGCCTCCGTCCCTGCATCTGCAATGCTATCTAACACAGCATCTGCGTTGATACTGCATCTGCTCGTGCTACGATGTGAGCATCTGCAATGGCATCAGTGGAGGCGGTAACGCGTGCTGAGATTATGCTACCTGCAGCTCTCTGCACCACTATCTGCTGCGGTGCAAGCAATGGTATTTGAGTATAAAGCGGTACCCGCAATGCTATATTCATCTGCAGGGGTATCTGCAATGACAATGTGTCTGCAAGGCTGCCTGCAACGGCGCTGCCACTTTGAAAGGTGTCTGCCATGGTACCTGCATTTGCAGTGGTCTTGGCTTCTTCAGAAGTACTTAGTTCTGGAAGAGCATCTGCATCTGCAAAGGCATCTGCCGTGGTCTCTGCAATGCCAATTCATTCTGCAATGCCATAGGCAATGGTCTCTGCATCTGCTGTGGTAGCTGCGTCTGAAATGGAATCTGCCATGGGATTCACATTGCTCTTGGCTATCAGCACTTTCCAAGATATCTGCATTTGCAGTAGCACCTACAATGGCACCAGCATCTTCAATGGCATCTCCATCTGCAGTTCCATTGGAAATTTCATCTATGCCTGCAGTGTTCTCTGGAATGGTCTCTGCAATGGGATCTGCCTCTGCCTGGGCTGCTGCATCTTCAGTGGCATCTTTGGTGGTCAGTCCGTGCTCTCTTTTCTCAGTCCCCTTCTCAGAAATGTGCCCAGGAAGATGATAGTGAAGGACATGGTTCTTGATTCTCCCAGGGAGCAAGGTGAGGCCGACCAGCCTCAGGGTCCCTGGGGCTGCTTTTGGTAGCTGTGTTTCTGTCAATGTCTTTACGTGTAATGGTTCCTCCTGGTCTGTTGTGGATTCTCAGTGGGCAATGGTGTCACATCTGTATCTGCTTTTTTTTGAGCAATTGAATGTGCACTTGTATCTGCAACGGCCTCTGCATCTGCAGTGGCATCAGCAATGGTTTCTTCAATGCCAGTGGCACCTGCACCTGAAGCGTTATTTGCCAATGGCATCTGCAGGGTTATCAGCAGCGGTACGTGCATCTGGAATGGTGCCTGCCCTGGTGTTGGAACCTGCAATGCCACCTGCAGTGGTATGTTCAGTGGCACCTTCTCTCTGCTTATCGGTACGTGTAGTGGTAGCTGTGTGTGTAATGCTGTCTGTAAGTGTAATTGTATCCGTACCTCCAGCTGTCTCTGGATCAGCAATTGTGTCTGTGTGTGTTGCGGAGTCTGGAGCTGGAGTTCTGTCTCTGCTTGTACCTCTGTGGGTATTGGTGTCCGTCTCTGTAACTGCACCCGTGTCCGTCGTTGTCTTTGTATCTGTGTCAGCATCCTCATCCACCTCCCTGTCGGTGACTGGCTGTGTAGTTATCTGTATATTTCTCTGTACCTCTGCCTGTAACAGCACATCTGTGTGTAACGGCAGCTGCAGTTGTATCAGTGCCTTTATGTGTAAGGGTTCCTTTGTCTGCCATGGTGCCTCAGTCGGTAGTGGCGTCACTTGCTGTAGCTGCTCATTGGTGTAATTGAATGTGCACTTGCATGTGAGACCATCCTTGTATCGTGAGTTGTGTGTGTAATTGTACCTTTATCTGGAATGGTGTCTGTTCTGTGCCTGTATTTGCAATTGTATCGGCAGTTCAATGTGAATCTGTGTCTGTAATTCTGTCAGTTGCTGTGATGGTACTGGTACCTGCATTGCTAATGGTGCCAGCATGCGTGTCTCGAATGGCATCTGTAGCTGTACCCATCCTTCGGCCCGTTACTGTATCTGCAATGATACTGTATCTGCAATGGTGCCTGCAATTCTTCAGTGCCACCTGGAATGCAGTATTGGATCTGCAATGGTATCTGGATCTGCAATGGTATCTGCATCTGCAACAGCATCTGCAATGGTGTCTGCATGTGGAATGGCATTTCTCTCTGAATTTTTGCATGCATCCGCAATGGCATCTGTGGTCATACCTGCACCTGCAGTAGCATCTGCAATGGTGTCTTCGATGGTATCCTCATGCAATCAGATGTTCTTCTGCCACTCTAGCTGCATCTGCAACACCGTCTGCAATGGCATGTGCCTCTGCAATGCCATTTGCATTGCTATCTCCATCTGTGATGTTCTGAGGAATGCATTGTGCCTCAGCAATACCATCTGCAAGGGTGTCTGCAATGCTAATTCATTCTGCAATGCCATCTGCAATGGCATCTGCACCTGCTGTGGTATCTGCGTCTGTAATGGAATCTGCAACAGCATACACATTGCTAAGAGCTTCTGGAATTGCTCCTACGGTGGCGTCTGCATCTGCAATGGCGTCTGCATCTGCAATGCTGTCTGCATCTGCAATGGCATCTGCAGTGGTATCTGCATCTGGAGTGGTCTCTGCAATGGCGTTTGCTGTGGTATCTTCAATGGCACCTTCAATGCTATCGGAGCTTGGACTGAAACTGCAATGGCATCTGCATGGTATCTGCATCTGCAACGGCATTTGCCACTATTTCTGCATTTGCATGGGTATCTGCATCTGCAATGGCACCTGCAGTAACACCTGCTTCTGCACTGGTGTCTGCCACTGCAGTGGTATCTCCAAAGGTATCTGCGTTGGCACCTGTACCTGCAATGGCATCAGCACCTTCAAATGCTTCATTTGCAATGGCACCTGCAATGGCCTCAGCATCTTCAGTGGCGTCTCCATCTGCAGTTCCATCTAAAATCTCATCTGCACCTGCAGTGTGATCTGGAGTGGTCTCTGCAATGGTGTCTGCGTCTGCCATGGGATCTTCATCTGCAGTCACGTCTGCAATGGTGTGTGCATCTGCTATGGCATCTGCAATGGAGTCTGTAATGGGATCTCCAATATTTTGTGCCAGTACCTCTCACTGTATCTGCATATTTAACAGGTGTCTGTAATGCTATTGGTATCTGAGATGGTATTTGTGATGCTCTTAATAGCTGTATTTCTGATGGGACCAGCATCTGTCTCTCGTATGCTGGCTGTACCCGTAATTGTACCTGTAACTGTATCTGTATTGGCAATGGTATCTGCATCTGCACGTGTACTTGTAATGGCTTCTGTGAGTGGACACGTATCAGTATCTGCAGAGGTGTCTCCCTCTGCAATGGTATTTGTGTCTGTGTTGGCACCTGCAATTGTCTCTGCGTCTGCAGCGGTATCTGCGTCCCCAGCGGTGTCTCCACCTGCTATGGAATCTGCACTGATATCTGCATCTGCCGTGCTCTCTGCATCAGGATCTGCAATGGTATCTCCATCTGCAGGTGCATCTTTAATTTTAACTGCATCTGCAGCTGGTATGGTGCTCTGCTTTGGATTTGCTCCTACACCAGTGCTGATATCACAGGGGTGTTTTGCTTATTGCAGAACAGTTCTTACTTAGATGGCAGGGAGGCCTTTTCTGCTTCTCGCAGTGCCCTGCCAGTGAGCAGGCTGGGGGTGCACGAGAAGCTGGGAGGGGACACAGCCAGGACCGCTGACCCCAGCTGACCAAAGGGGTATTCCAGCCCATCGGATGTTGTGCTCAGCAATCAAACGGGGGAGGTGGCGGGGGTGGGTGGGGAGGGGATACTTGCAGGGGGCTGCTGTTTCTCAGGTCCTGGCTGGGCATCGATCGGGTTGGTGGTGAGCACATGGGGTTTTTTGCATCACGTACTTTCCCTGGGTTTGTTTTTCTTTCTTGTTTTATTCTCCTCTTTTTCTTCTTATTAAACTGTCTTTATCTCAACGCCGAAGTTTTTTCACTTTTACCCTTCCCATTCTCTCCCCATCCCACTGTGGGCTGGGAAGTGATCGAGCGGCTGTGTGATGCTCAGCTGCCTACTGGGGTTAAGCCCAACATGGGGCTCAAAGGGTCTGGGGTAACAAAAGATTTGACCAGAGCGTATTAGAGGGAACCTATGGTTATTACATCTGCTTAACAGTTGTGGTCGCAGTGTTGACTTATCTGTTCTCGACATGGGTTTATCTGATCCGTGCCATGCTGCCTTTTTTGCTGTGCTGTGTAGCACTTGGTGGTGTTTTGCCTGGAAGGATGATGATAAAAGCAGTGGCCTTGAGCCTGCTTTGGTATTTGTGCCCTGCATTGATGCCTTCCCTGTATTTTGGGAACCATCTTATGGAGACAATGAACAATTCCTTTTCTTCCCTTTTCTCCTCCGAGAGCCAGTCGGTGGAGGAAACAGAGAATGGCACCTTCCCCTTTTTCTTCTGCGGGGCAGGTATTTTCTCCCTTGTTACAATAACTCTTCAGTATCTTGATCATCCTTGGGTAACCAAAATACGCCTGTTGGTGCTTCTCAAGAATATTGTTCCTGCTTTTTCAAAGGTTAACCAAGTAGAAATATCAGCATAGGGATATGACCCAAGGCAGCGTGGTTATAGGTGGGAAGGCCTGTGGAAGAATATGGGCAGGTACCTGGAAGAGTTGTCACCGCCGGTGGTCTGGGACTTCAGCCCCGAACAAGTGTGGGATCCCGATGAAGCAACAGAAGGTTTGAAAAAAAGGATGTCCTGGCCCTGGCTGTGCCAAAGAGACACAAATTGTCGCACTGTTCTGGGGCCTGGCCCGTGCCTACTGAGCACTGTTCATTCCCTATTCAGCAGCCTCAAGGAGAAGAGAGGGTCTCTGCATCTGAAGACATACAAGCAGCCACTGTGGCTAAACCGGAGACCCAAGCCCCAGCTCTATCAGTTTCCCCTACAGTCGGCTCCAGCTGAGCGTGAAGGAAAGGCATCCCTTCAAAGAAGATGGTGCAAATGACCAAGTCAAGTGGCCCCCTGCTGAGGGGCGTATGCAGTATCTGAGGGAATTAGCTGGGAAGACAAACGTCATAGCCTCAAACATACCACCCCCCGCCTTACTCCTCCTTTCCCCAGCTTTATCGCTGAGCACGATGTCATCTGGTACGGAATATCCCTTTGGTCTGTTGGGGTCAGCTGTCCTGGCTATGTCCCCTCGCAGCTTCTTGCCCACCCCCAGCCTACTCACAGGTGGGTCAGAGCGAGGAACAGAGAAGCCCTTGACGCTGTGCAAGCACTGTTCAGCAAGAGCTGAAACATCCGTGTTTTATCAGGACTGTTTTGGTCACAGATCCAAAACACAGCCCCATCTGGGCTGCCATGAAGAAGATTAACTCCATCCCAGCCCAAACCAGTGCAGTGAGGCATGTGCTACTCCTACCATGAGAGCCACACAAAGCAGAGAGTGTTCAGTAACACGGGAGGGGCTGTTTTATCCCACAGGCCTTCAATGCCATCTCTTGAAAACAGCCCGACTGCAGCCAACCCCAAACCCCCGCCTGCCTGGACGGGCTCCCAGTAGTAGAGACATGTTGGTGCAGGGGGAGATGCAATTTTTGGCAAAGGACTTGGGAGAAAGGGGGTGCCTGTTTCTCAGGACAAGAGGGAAGATCTCTCGCCTCTCTCCCCTGTTGTGCCATCTCCCTGCTCATGTCATAACGGCCCTTCAGATGATGTGGGCTGATGTCACAGGGGGATGCACTGCATGACAGGGAGGTCTGCCCGGTGCCACGGCAGTGCCGACACTTGCCAGCGAGGCCTGGGTGCTGCTGGGCACTGCTCAGGGGCTCCCCACCGCTGCCCTTCAGAGCTGCTCCACGGCTGGGAGCAGGGTCGGGAGGCAGCAGGGATGGGCTGGGGGACCCTCGCTGACAGACAGGAGAGGAGCAGGTCAGAGAGGAGTTTTGGGTGAGGAGGCGGGAAGAGCGTCCCTTTTCCTGAGCTGAGGGCACGCAGCAAGCGCGATGGAGGGCTGCTGCACCGTGGCCGTCAGCTTGAAGCTGAGCTGCTTGTTCCCCTCACTCCTGCAGGTCTGCAGCAAGGGTGAGGGTTTGGGGAGCTCCTTCCTGAGGGGTGGCATCAGGGCTGTCAGCTGTCAGAAGGTGGAATTGCTGGGCTGTGGGGGTGGCCGGAGAGGGCTGGGGGCGCTGCCACGAGAGCCCTGCCTGAGGATCCCACCGGGCTTGGGACACAATGTGGCTGCCAGGAGTGCAGGTCCTGGTACTGGGGCTGCCCTGAGTATCAAAGCTCCTTTGGGCATGGCTCGGTCCCCTCAAAAGTGGGGCCATTGAGGGCCAGCTTTCTCTGCGAGCTGGCAGTCTGAAATTGGGGCACAGCCCAGCTCCACAGCCATGGCAGTGTTTTTCTGGGCTCTTTGTGTACACCAGCATCTGTCATCGCCTGGGCAAGGGGCTTGCTGAGAGTCTGTGAGCTGGCCAGCCCAGGGCCTGAGACCTCTTTCCCTTGCTTTGCAGAGATCATGGCTATCTGGGGAGCTGTGTCTGATGGCATCCTGGGACAGCTGAAGCTGGACAAGGGAGGCTGGTGTCCTGGTCCCTCTCGCCCTGCAGGGGTTCAGTCCTCCTGAGAGCCTGGGCCCTGAGGAACGATCCCTCCCTGAGCATCATAGCAGCACACCAAGAGCACCCCATGTGCCCAGAGCAGCTTCTTGGCCAACCGGGAGAGAAACCAAGTCCAGATCCAGCCTGAGAAAGCATGCAGCACGCCCTAGGGCTTCATTCTTCCCAGGGGTCAGAGTGGAGAGACCAAGCAGAGAGAAAGGGGATGATGCTTGACCCGCTTAGTGGATGAGGGGAAGGCTGTGGATGTTGTCTACTTGGACTTTAGTAAGGCCTTTGACACAGTCTCCCACAGCATTGTCCTGGAGAAGCTGGCTGCTCACGGCTTGGATGGGTGCACTCTACGCTGGGTTAAAAACTGGCTGGACGGCCGAGCCCAGAGAGTGGTGGTGAATGGAGTCAAATCCAGTTGGCGGCCGGTCACGAGTGGTGTTCCCCAGGGCTCAGTACTGGGGCCGGTCCTGTTTAACATCTTCATTGATGATCTGGATGAGGGGATTGAGTGCACCCTCAGTAAGTTTGCAGATGACACCAAGTTGGGTGGAAGTGTCGATCTGCTGGAGGGTAGGAAGGCCCTGCAGAGGACCTGGACAGGCTGGACCGATGGGCCGGGGCCAACTGTATGAGGTTCAACAAGGCTCAGTGCCGGATCCTCCACTTGGGTCACAACAACCCCATGCAACGCTACAGGCTGGGGGAGGAGTGGCTGGAGAGCTGCCTGGCGGAAAAGGACCTGGCGGTGTTGGTTGACAGCCGCCTGAACATGAGCCAGCAGTGTGCTCAGGTGGCCAAGAGGGCCAATGGCATCCTGGCCTGTATCAAGAATAGTGTGGCCAGCAGGACCATGGAGGTGATGGTGCCCCCTGTACTGGGCACTGGTGAGGCCGCACCTCGAGTACTGTGTTCAGTTTTGGGCGCCTCACTACAAGAAGGACATTGAGGTGCTGGAGAGTGTCCAAAGAAGGGCAATGAAGTTGGTGAAGGGTCTAGAGAACAAGTCTGGTGAGGAGCGGCTGAGGGAGCTGGGGTTGTTTAGCCCGGAGAAGAGGAGGCTGAGGGGAGACCTTATTGCTCTCTACAACTACCTGAAAGGAGGGTTGTAGCAAGGTGGGGGTTGGTCTCTTCTCCCTGGTAATGAGTGACAGGACAAGAGGAAACATCCTCAAGCTACGCCAGGGGAGGTTTAGGTTAGACATTAGGAAAAACTTCTTCACTGAGAGGGTGGTCAAGCATTGGAACAGGCTGCCCAGGGAAGTGGTTGAGTCTCCATCTCTGGAGGTACTTCAAGAACGGATAGATATGGTGCTCGAAGACATGGTATAGATGGACTTGGCAGTGTTAGGTTAATGGTTGGACTCGATGGTCTTAAGGGTCTTTTCCAACCTTGATGATTCTATGAGTCTATGATTCTATCCTGGGTCTGTGCCACGGATAATCCCTGGAATAAATCCCAGGGGTATTCCTTTTGCTGGAAATGCCTGGGATCATCTCTAGCCAAGAGATGGTTGCAAATATTTTGAGGAGGGGAAGAAAAAAAAAATGGAGAACATGGGGGTTTTTTACCAAAGCTTTCACTTTTCCTCTCTCTAACGTACTCATTCATCAGCCCTTTTGTCTTTTCCCTGGGCAGAGTGTCCTGTTGCAGGACTCAGGACCTTTGCTATGGTCCAAGAGTGATTCCACAGCAAATGAGTGGTGTTTGCTGCTTGTGGATCCATCTTCCAGCTGGACATTGATGAGTTATGGCTGCGGGAGCTTGCATTCCCCACAGGGATTATCCCTGGTTGAGAAGGCATCGGCCACCCTCCGCTTTCCCCCTCCAGCTCTAGGGGATCATGGGTTGCATACCCCCTGTTCCTTGCAAAGGGCTGGGAGAAGTAGACATTTGCTGCCAAAGGGTGGGGGACAGCTTGAGCTCCCCCAACACAAAT